>NW_006160140.1:0-5560 GCF_000334495.1 Tupaia belangeri chinensis | reverse complement strand
GACCCGGTGGCTTAAAACTCACGCCGGGCGCGTGTGCGTGCGTGCCCAAGATCCCGAGAGGAGAATGGAGGAGAAGGGATTGTGGCGTGACCATCTCCCCTGGGGGGTGATTTCTCGCTTTCTGTCTCTATGTCTCTCTCTGTCTGTCTGGCGAGCGCACGCGCCCTACAGTGAAAATCTCTCCAAAAAAAAAAAAAAATGTTATCAGAGAGACCAGAGGCAAAGATTATTCTACAAAATATCTGAGAAGTACTCTTCCAAACTATCAAAGTCATTGAAAAGAAGAAGACTGAGAAACTTTATTTTTTATTTATTTATTTTTTTAAGACTGAGAAACTTTTAAGGAGCAGAGGAGGTAAGGAGTCATAATAACTAAATGGACTAAATGCAATATGTATATCCAAAAAGAGATCATGGAATTGGAAAATAAAACTGGGGGACAAATCAGTAAAATTAAAGAAAAAAAGTCTGGAGTTAAAATTTAGCTAAGAGTAATATGTCAACATTGGTTAGTGCTGACCACTGCATAATGGTAACATAAGCTGATACAACAGGTCAACTGATGAGTAAACACATGTGCTTCATAAACCTTTCTGCAAATCTACAACTATTGTCAAATTAAATGTTTATTTAACAAAATAAATTTTTGGGGTAATGATTTTAAAATATTTAATATTTAATATAGAGATAATGAAAGTGAATTATCTTAGATAATTAACTCAGTTCATAAAGAAATATATCCAGTAGCAGCCTTCAAGAAATAACTTTGAGTTAGAGATGATTTTGTTCATTTCAGCTCAAATGTGTTGTGTGTGTGTCAAAGTGCTCTGTCTGTCTGTGTATACAGTGCAATTCTCTAAGCATTTTAATTATTGTCACCCTGGACTTCCTGGTCCCTAGTGCCATATTTTAAAATTTTTTTAGCTACAATACATTAACAATTAAAATACCAGGGTTGACAGAATTTATAACATGTGTTCTTAATGATGTACTTTTTCCTACCAATGTAATTAGTTGAAAAATTTTTTAAAAAAACTGTCAAAAATCATTCTCTACAGAATAAAACATTGTCAAAAGGAAGTATAAATAACTTGTATAGAGCAAAGGACTTCAGAAAAACTCTTCAACTCTGTATTTCTTGGTGTTGATGGGAACGCATAGGCTGTTTGTCATAGAATAATCTCATTTTATTTTCATCCCTTGCAGACACACTTCCTGGATTGCACTCAAAGAGGAGGATTTTAGGCCATCGGTGATAGCAGCCTTTCAGGTAGAGGAGGAGGGCACTCGGAGCTTATGCACCAACTACTTGGGAAAGTTGCAGCCAGGGCTGGGAACACTGGCTCCCTTGTGGTACTCTTTCAGAGCTCATGAAAAATGTAGACTGAGTGTCATCTACCCACTGGAGGAAGGACAGGCACTTATGGAAAGCTAGGGCTGTCAAGTTCTCCTCAACTATCTTGTATCATCTTCATTTAACTAAATTAATAAATTATTTAAGTATCTGTGCTGCCATAGAATAAAAGGATTTTTATTAAGCAAAATATCAAAGTATGTTGTTATAGAATTAGAGTTAAATCCTGCCTCTTCAAATTACTGTTTGTATAAACTAGTCAGTCTCTTTGAGATTTGATTACCTTGTATACAATGCAAGACTATTCATACATGACTCATACAGCTATCTTGAATATAGGGTGAGAATATATACATATATCTATATCTATATATACACACACATTCACAAGCACACACATAGAATTGCAACTTAAATTTAGGTTGAAGCAAAATGGTAATTTGCCTAAATATAGCAATAGTTAAGAGAGTCACCTTATGAATAGTATAGTTATGTGTTAAAAAAAACTTATTTTTTAATGTTTATATATATATGTGTGTGTGTTTGTATTTACGTTTAATTATTGTATATCTTTAAAGCATATGAAATGGATTTTCAAGACAAATGCATTGCATGAAAAGCAAGTCAGAGATATTATCGTACATAATAACTTCCTATTCTTGCATCTTTTTTTAAATTTATTTACTTACTATTTATATTTAATCACCATACATCTTTACATCTTGTGTCTGTTAAATGTTTATTTTCCCTTGAGCCTTTCCCTCCCATCCCCAACTCTCTACCCACTCCTTTACAGTCAAAGAAATACGTGCATGACATATATGAATCTCCATTCAACAATTCAAATATAGAAGATTTCTTAATTCTCTGTAATTCAACTTAATTTCTGCCTCCATCCTATTTGCTTTAAAAATAATGTAAATCCTACTTTGTGTAGGAGTCTTTTGGCCTAGATCATGTTGAGTTTCAGGTAGTAGTGTAAAGAGGACTTTGGATTGCATCAGTGCATTAGTTTGTCAGATTATACATTACTATTGTTTTTTATGTTGACTTAGCCTCTAGATACCTTCATGTCTGAAATACTCTGCTACCACATAATAATTTTTCAAAGATTCTTTTGTAGGTCTGCCTCGCTTTCTCTTAACTAAAACATCACTATTCTTGTGTATGTAGTCTGAGGAATTTCTTTATAGCCTATCAACAATAGAATTAGGAATTCTCTTTTATTTCTTGAAAGATATTCTTCTATGTCCATATATTCTTTTATTCAATCATTTATTTCCTGAAAATCTCTGAGTAGATGTTAATTTGATCCTTTTGAAGACATCAGGAAGAAGAATGCAAACTGATAGTGTTTAGTCTGTCATAAGATAATACCAGAAAATTGTTAGCAGCTTCAGAGGTGACAAAGAACTAGAAAAAAAAAAAAAAAACAATGTGCTGCTAGAAAGTGAAAAAGACAAACAAGCATAAAATAATATTGTAGATTTACATGTTACTTAGTTATGCATGTAAAAATCTTTAAGGAATCATAGAACCAGAAGTCTGAAAACAGTTCTCTGGCACAGGGAGGGTTAAAAGACATGGTAAGGGGACTGGACCACACATTGGAGTGCACTGAAAAAACAGTGGAATTTCTTCTCTAAGTTATGGCTCTACACACGCAGATAACTCAACTGTTTTTTATCCTATATAATAATGTCCTGGATTTCAGTAGGAGTTTTTAGATGAGTGTGTCATTTTGGAGAATAAATGAATAGTTTCCACTAATTATATCTGATGACAATTGAAAAAAACTAAATATGGAGAAAAAAATAAACTTTTTACTTTACAATTTAAAAGAAGTACAATGAAGGCTACCATTAAGATGAAAGAAGAAGGTTGAAGTTCCTGAGAGAAACTATAATTACTAAAGGACTATAATTAATCAGCAATGGAATATTATTCCTCTGAAAGAGAAAAAGGGAAAGAAATAAACATACTAAGCCTTTGTGTATGAGGAGGAATAAATATCAAAGGAATAAGATTTGCATTGTGAATTACTAGCAGAGGAAGAAACATGCTATGATAATTCAATCTGGAAGTTAAAATGCACAGAAAGTAAATTAAAATGAATGCTCATTAGCCATAGGAACCAGAAGATGATGGGAATAAATGAATTTCCTTTGTAAAAAATATCGAATGGTTATCACCTAAAAAACAGAAACTTGAAAATTACAAATTAAATTGCCTGACCCAAACTGTAAAGCTTTCCTAAATGAAAGGTAGGCAATTAAAAAGGCATTGCATTTGAAAGTTCAGTGTCCATAGAGACAATGACTGTGAAGAAGGCTATAAAAGGATTAGATGTTAGAGTTTGGTGAGAAAGAAGAAATCTGATAGACATTAGCATGGAAAGAGGCAAGGAGCTGAGGCAGAATGTCTAGACTTCTCTTTCCCAAAGTTTGGTTATGAATGGAAGGAGCATCAGGATATCTTCTTGAGGGCAGTATAGGGTAAAAGGTGAACCCATTTAAGCATTTTTAAACATGACTGTCAAATGGCAGAGTCTTTAGTGCCAAGGTAAAGAACAGAAATAGAATATCAGTGAATAGCAATTCGTTGACATGATACGGGAGGGAAAGCAATGGTTGCCTTTAAAGAACCAATATAAGGATGAAGAGAACACGTAAGTTTAAAAACAACTAGAAGAAAAACCAGACAATGACACAGTGGTGATATCACATTGCAATTCTGGGATTACATGAGAAGGTTCCACATTCATGTAGTGGGGACTCCTTGTGCCCACTAGTTGCCCATGTGTCTGTTATTTGGGTTGGCTGTAGCCGGGGTTGGGTCATGATATAAAGACCTTATTTGTGGTGCTATGACATGAAGACCTTGGTGGTGCCTGTCTCTCTGTAAGATCTCTTTATTTCTCTGTTCCTCTCTTTTATAGAAGAAATGAATAACCTTTAAAAAGTAGGTAGAACTTCAGTTTGTATGACCTCTATTTTTTCTTGGAATTGACTATGTATGACTGTGTTCACTTGCAACAGAGAATCTAACCATGTTCTTTGGAAAAAAAACATGCAGATATTGGCAAATATTTGGAACTAAATACTTGAGAGGTTTTCCAGTGTTCTAATACATAGCAATTTCAGTTTCCTTTGGTTGAATGTAGATACCATTTCACGATATTTTTGCATAAGAATTTAAAAATGAAATTATGCTGAATGCAAATAAAATTGAATTGAACAGACATATCATTCAATAAAATAGGGAAAATGGAGGTAAGAGTGATATGAAATCTGTGAGCTGTTATAGTTAGGTTACTTTTTCAAGTAACAGGATAAAAATGTTGAAAGTGAAAAAAATGTCTAAAGTAAGTTTCAGATTATCAAGTCAGTAGTTTCATTATAGATAAAGGTCATAGGCTATAAAATGTTAAAGTAGTCAAATATATGGAAAGACAGTAACAAAGGTAATGAAATTTTCCTTCTCAATTCAAAAGATATTAGGCTAAGTTCCTACTTAGCTTTTCACTTTAATGTTTCTTTTCAAATAATATAAAGTAAGGAAATATAAATTGTTATAATCAATATGGATGGTTATCCCTGGCAGCATGCTAAGTGTTTAGAAAGTCATATTAAATTTGTGTGAGAACTTTAAATTATACACATGTACTTTGTAATTAAAAAGTAAAATAGTTAAGTCAAAACAAGTAACTTTTTCTAAAGTTATTCCTTTCTTTCTCTCATGAGTGAGAAAGAAGATAAGGAGAGACCACCTCCAAGAGGGTCTTGACACTGCTCCATCCAAAGCCTTCGCCAGCCTGGAATCACCGGCACGTCTGTACCTTGCTGATTCAGTATGGTCCCTGTTCTTAAAGCAGGAGCCTTTCTATGGGGATTTCATTGTGGAAAGTAGCATTTTACCACAGCACTACCATGTGACTCCCAAGAAAGTAACTTTGAGTATGAAAATGGACAGTTGCGTTATTATTGCTCACCACTTCTGACATAGGGTCACACATGTGATGAAGCCTCTAAGGAAGAAATAAATATTTGATGCGACAGACTGATGAGATTTAGAGATTGTTTTAAGACATTCTAGCATCTCTTAATTTATGCAAGGCAATCTTTAATTTTTACAAGGCATTTTGATGTGAAATTCATATAACTGAATTATTATTGAGAGGATTATATGTGATAATATATTGAGCCA
>NW_006160139.1:1706055-1707753 GCF_000334495.1 Tupaia belangeri chinensis | reverse complement strand
TTGTCTTGTCACAGATGGCAGGATTCCTTTACAGCTTTGTTATAGTGTGCATGCACTTACTGGGGGTGGGGAGGGAGTAGAGAGAAAGTGAGAGACAGGGAAGGTGAGAAGTCATTCCCAAGAGGACATAGCCACACTACAATCCCTCCTCTCCATTCTCCTCTTGGGATATTGGGCACACACACATGCACCTGGAGTGTTTTAAGCCCTGGCTCCAAGATTTACTCCTGTTATAAGGCTGAATAATATCTTATTGTATGTATATGTTAAATATGTATTTTTTAAAAAGCCTACAACTTCATAGAAATTGAAAAATGGAAAAATAGCTCAGTTCCTTTTATATCCTGGTAATTAATCTCTTACCAGAATATAGCTTATGACCAGTCAGATGGCATGGAGGTTAAGGCAACTGGATCTCTCATGGCCAACTGCATGGTGTGAGCCTTGGACCCAGCAGCTTCAAAAACATGCCAGACTTCTGTGATTATGTGCTCAAATACTGAGAAGACTAGAAGAAATTGAGGCAAGGTCATTCTCCCTGGGGGGTGGGGATATTTCCTTACTTTCTCTCTCTGTCTCTCTCTAGTGAGTGCATGCACCCTGTGGCAAAACTAATATATATATAATGGTTTTTCTCTTTATTCTATTTATTACTTCCTTTGCTTTCCAGAAGATTTTTAGCTTGAAGTAATCCTATTTATTTTTGGTGCTGTTGCTCATGCTTTAGAAGTCTTACAAAATCTTTGCTTATTCCAATATCTTAGTGTTTCCCCTGTATTGGGTTGACTCATTTTTTTGCATAGAAAAACAGAAAAATACATCATGACTTCCGAGGACCCAATACTTTCTTCAAGTTCTTTTATGGTTTGGGGCTTTAAATTTAAGCCTTTAATCCTCTTTGAGCAGATTTTTTGTAAATGGTGAGGGACAGGGGTCTAGTTTCATTCTTTTGCAGGTCGATGACCAGTTTTCATATTACCATTCATTGGAAGGACTGTCTTTTCTCCACCAGACTGCCTTGGGATCCTGGTAGAAAATCAGTTGGCTGTGTGTTGGGCTTATTTCCAGATTCTCCATTCTGTGCTATTAGTCTTTGTGTCTGTTTTTGTGCTACCACTGTGCTATTTTGGTTACTATGCCTTTGTAATGTATTTTCAATTCAGGAAATTCGATGCCTCCAACTTTATTCGTTTTAAACAACTCACCCACAAAACATCCCTAAAAAATCTAAATTTAATGTCAATTCTGTAACCTTCAACCTGTTCTTCCTGGTGTCACTATAGAAGGCCTGGGAGGAGCATTACTGCATAGGGAGGTTTTGGATTCCTCTATTAACGGGGGCAGATTCTGGGGCCACTGTGACTTGTCTGCGGGGACATGCTAGGGAAAGGACAGTTACACCCAAAGGGAAGCTACAACAAGAGAGGCAGGGTGGGTAAGCATCCTTTATTTTTATGACAAGGAACTGATAGGAGTGATCTAAAACATGGAAAGCCATCTCAGCAGAAGGGCAGCAAAGGAAGTGACATAGTCAAGGTAAGGCACTTCTCTTCTGGTGGGATCTTCAGAGTGAAAAGATAGCCGGATCCACGGATGACTTCAGGAAAGTGTTAGCAGCTTTCACAAGCCCAGGCATGGCAGCACCTGTGATGAGGAGAGACCAGACTGAGGGCCGAGGTGTTGCACCAAGAAGGAACG
>NW_006160139.1:1705538-1706028 GCF_000334495.1 Tupaia belangeri chinensis | reverse complement strand
TCTGTCATCTCCCCTGAGACCTTTCCTCGGGACTCCTGATGTTGCTAGGTGCCCAGCCTTTCCCTTAATGTCCACTGTTCTAGAAACTCAGCTGCAGTGGGATAACAAACATCCAAGAAGAAAATGCTCCAAGACCAGTCTCAGACCCAGCTGGGTGCAGAAAGTGAGGTGAATAAATTCCACTGTGTTGCTCTTGCTGTTCACGGTCCTCCTCCACGTCTCCTTCCTTCCTTATCCATATCTCCCACCCCAACTGAAGATTTCACTCTCATCGTGCCAAAGGAAGAACCAGTTGGGAGGTCACCAAAGGTCTGAGTCAGGATGTGGTTGGTGACCATGGGACTGTCTCGTGTGACCCTCCCCTGGCATGGTGGAGGGTCATTGCCTGGCATCCTCAGTGCCTGGAAGGAAACGGGTCTCAGGACTTTGCTCCTACCTGCATGGGTGCGAATCCAGGCCACAGCCTTCCTTTCCAGAAGCTCCCACTCAA
>NW_006160139.1:1693964-1705367 GCF_000334495.1 Tupaia belangeri chinensis | reverse complement strand
GACAGTGGCCCAGTCTGAAGAATCCACACACTGTGACAGGGAGAGACTTCCCTGAAGCCTCCAGTTGGAACAGGAGCCCCTCAGGGAGGCAGACAGCTTCACTCCCTCCTCACTTACCAGCCCCCAAACTTCTAAATGGACTTACCCATTTTCTCTTGACCACCATCTGTGTGCAAGGCATAGTGCCAGGTCTTAGACCCCACTGTGACAATACACTGAGTTTGAGGGTGGGAGGTTCTTAAAGGTCAAGTCCAGTAGAACTACCAGGAGAGTAATAGAAACCCTTAGAGCATGGTGACCAAGAACTACCCAGCTGTGGCAGGACACATACACAGCCGCTTTGCATTTTATAGAGGGAGTTTACAATTTTTATGTGAACCCTCATTAAAAACAAACAAACAAAACAAAACAAGGAAATACTAAAAGCGGATTCATACAAAACTGAAATGATTTGGCCAAATTTAGTCTTCTAGCAAATGATGGGAGTGGAACTAAAGACCAGATATTTGGATTTTAGTCATACTACAAGGATTACTCAATAGAAAAATCCTAGCCCAAGAGCAGAAAACAGTCTCTCCTGAGTTTTTACCCACTGTTCCCAGCTTCAGTTCTGAGATTTCCCTGCAGACCAAGGGAAATTCCTCTTTTATATCATGGCCTTTGAAATCTGCAAACAGGTCCGAGGGAACACTGCAGGGACTTCCCATATGTGCAGGATGTGTGCACCTGCCAGTGCTCCAGGATGGCGGTGGCTGGATCATAACACCAAGACCCCACTAGGAGCCCTCTCTCCATGGAAGGAATAAATCAACAAACTGAAAATAATACATCAATTTAACAATATAAATATAATTTAGAAACAGCTCTCATGTTCCCTCTGGGTAGCCTTGTTTCAGATTAAATTTCTAAGTTCTTTTCATTCTCTCTTAGACCGTTTACATCACATCATTGAGAATCTCTTGGACTTGCCTAGTCCAAGAGAAAGTATCATGATGATTTTTAAAATATGTCTCTTTTAAGTGGTCCCATCTGGAGGTAAATGTGCTTATTAAATTCTACAGTCATGGGCTAGGAATACAGTAGCTATCAGGTCATCCCGCTGCGCTCCCTTCAAGTATGCTGATTCACATGTTTCCAGGCATCTAATACCTCTGACTGTCATGTGCAACTGCTCTGACAGGAGTCTGCTTCTCTTGTCTCTTGCACAGGTGGGAATGTGGAACCAAAAATAGTCCTTGACTTTTATACCTACAAAGTTTTTTGGAGGTCTTTGGAGATCTTATTCTCTTTTTAATACTTTATTTCTCCATTTTGTCACCAACGAATAGGAAAGTGTTGGTCTATATCTTCATCTGAATCTGGGTCTCCAAAGAGTTCAGAGCCTGGTGGGTTCAAACATCTGTTTAAAGTTTAAAATCAATTCATTTTCCAGAGTTATGGGTGTTCAATTAGTTGTACTTAGTCTATACAGTCATCATAAAAATATTCCAAATTCCTTACAGAAGTCCAGATGGACCAGAGCTCTAGGTTCTCTTGGTTTATTGGCCTGGTTACCATATCAGAGAAGGAAATGGCATTCTCACATGTTTTGTCTTCAGTGAATCTAACCTAGAACTCTGTGATCCTCTGTTCTCTTCCAAGTGTTTATAAACTGTCCTTTTCATTATTTGAATAGAATCTTCCTTATTTAATTGATGTGAGGGATGAATAATGTCATGAGGGCTAAGTGTTAGCCAGTGTCTGGCACAGATTAATCACCACTTAATATCCGCTATATAATTAGGATGAGTCACAGGAAATATAACTAAAGTAGGAGAGGATTTTTACTTTCCCTTTGCTGTCACTCTAAACCATCAACTCCCACTAGCTAGCCCATTAATTTCATGTTCTCTTGCTCTAACATAATTCAAAATACCTGTCAGAAACTCACTTTGCCTCTGACCCTTACATTCTCCTTTCTTAGGTGGACTCTGATTTGTCTCAATTCTCACAACTGTCCTCACCTATTCAAAACAAAGTCATACATGTTTTTGCCAGATGGACCAGAGCTCTAGGTTCTCTTGGTTTATTGGCCTGGTTACCATATCAGAGAAGGAAATGGCATTCTCACATGTTTTGTCTTCAGTGAATCTAACCTAGAACTCTGTGATCCTCTGTTCTCTTCCAAGTGTTTATAAACTGTCCTTTTCATTATTTGAATAGAATCTTCCTTATTTAATTGATGTGAGGGATGAATAATGTCATGAGGGCTAAGTGTTAGCCAGTGTCTGGCACAGATTAATCACCACTTAATATCCGCTATATAATTAGGATGAGTCACAGGAAATATAACTAAAGTAGGAGAGGATTTTTTACTTTCCCTTTGCTGTCACTCTAAACCATCAACTCCCACTAGCTAGCCCATTAATTTCATGTTCTCTTGCTCTAACATAATTCAAAATACCTGTCAGAAACTCACTTTGCCTCTGACCCTTACATTCTCCTTTCTTAGGTGGACTCTGATTTGTCTCAATTCTCACAACTGACCTCACCTCTTCAAAACAAAGTCATACATGTTTTTGGCAGGCAGGTGGTGTGGTAGTTAAGGTGCTGGATCCCACTCGGCCAACTCTGTGGGTTCAAGTCTCAGACCCAGTGGCCTAAAAAAACATGCCAAGTGCATGTGTATGCATGTCCAAAATCCTGAGAAGAGGATGGAGGAAAAGGGATTACAGCATGGCCATTCCCACTGGGTAGGGAGGGTGATTTCTCATTTTCTCTTGCTATCTCTCTCTGTCTCTATCTGGTGAGTACACATGCCCTATAGCAAAAAAAATCTAAAAATAAAAACAAAACAATAAAACACCCCAAAGTGCTTCTTGCTTCTTTTTTTCCTTATGACTCACTTCATCAGGACAAGCAGCATTCATGTCTTCCAAGCTCATCCCTAGGGCCTTCGCCAGATCTTCATTCAGATCCCAGGAACCGTTTGCATTTTGGAGGGAAATCAGTTGCACAAGACCATTCTCTTCGAAGTCTTTGTAGAGAAAAAAGGAAGTGAATGAAAAATGACAGTGTTATTGGCCCCTTAGCATACCTGAAAGAAGTTCCTGAGTCTCAGCAAAGGCTGCAGCAGAGTGGCACAGAAAGAAAGTCACCAGACAGCATCCCAAAGACCTGTGTTCAAACCCAGCTTGTGAAGGATGACCAAGAGAACAGGGGCCCAAACAAGGTGGCTGCTGACTTCTGTGGAGTGAGGTTCCAGCCTGCAGGCAAGCTGCGTAATCTGAGAAGGCAAAGGGTGTTAAGCTAGAAGCCACCCAGACCCCTGGGGTGGCAGATTTCAGGGCCCTACATTGTAGAGGTTGCACTGTCCCTGTCAAATAGAGGGACTGGGCAAATCTCACCTCCTACCTAATGTTTTCCAAACAGATTCCTGGGTAGAGGGAGCCACAAGAGAGCAAAGCACTGAAGATTAGCCCTTTAGCTGAGCATGGATCAGAGGAGCAACCTGAGGCCCATCTTACCTGCAGGCTCATGCTCAGGCTCCACACTGGTCCTGCTCGTGGGGAAATAAGACAGTCCCACGTCAGGGAGGGGGCCTCTGAGACACATGGATTTCTTCCGTTTCCTGCTACTACGAACTAGTCCTATATGTGTGACAGACAAATTTTAGTGGAAAAAGTCCTGCAGAAATGCTTACCTAGATCGTACACATCCTTGTAAGCCATTGGTCTACAGAGCTCATAATCATTTTGCTCAGATGTCATGCTCGCACAATAAAAAATTTCACTTCTGTTTTGGGGTGCAGGAGGAGGTGTATAGAACAAAGACCGTGTACGACCTGAAAAATACCAGAACAAATATTGAGACTGAGGCACACTAAGCTCTCTGCAGTAGGTGAATGGCCCTGCTAATTTGAGGCACAAACCCTCCCACCCATATCTGCTTCTGTCGTCACCGTCACCTCTTTGTGCCTGCTTGCCTGCCTTCCTTCCTTCCTTTCAGATTTTTACTACAGGGAGTGCATACTCACTAGACAGAAAGAGAACTTACCCCCAGGGGGATGGCCTTGCCACAATTCCTTCTCCATTCTCCTCCTGGGATCTTGGGCACACATGCACTCATGCCTGACATGAGTTTTAAGCTGCCAGGTTTGGCTCTGAATCATGATGTGGGAGTCCAGCAGTGTAACCATTACACCATCTGCTGGTTTCTGTGCCACCCTTTTCTCGTGAGCCCATCTCCTGCATATCCCCTTACTCTCTGAGACTTTTTTCTACCTTCTACTGTGTGCTCTGAAACTCCTGACACATGCTAAATAATCTTTCCTGCACCTTTAGTTTTAATTCAGGAAGAAGTCTTAACTTAAAACTATTTTTTCTCAGGAAGAAGTCTTAACTTAAAACTATTTTTTCCTTCCAAAAACAGTTCTCTCCTACCCCTCTCAAATGGCTGCTGCTCAGTGTACACACTCCAGGCACTCAGGCTGGGAGGTGGAGTTGGCAAGCTCTTCCTGTAATGCTGCATCCAGACCATTACTCTTCCACCCTCACTGTACTACCTTCCGCAGGTCCTGACTATGTTTACCCTCCAACCTCCCATCATCCACTGAAGGATCTGAGAGCCAGATCACAGGCTTCCATTCACTGCAAGGCTTCCATCACCTTGAGAGACTTCAGCACCATGGAGACGGCCTATCCAAAGTCTTAGTGCAAAGCATCTTGACTTCCGCAGATCCAGTGGCTTCTGCTCCATTCTCCTTTAGCTTACCAAGACATAAGGACCTCACAGTTGTGCAGAATTGTTTCACTTGAAAAATACTAAACTGAACACAAAAATCCTATTTTTAAAATGCAATCTCAAATTTTTCCTGATTTCTAACTCAGGGATTCCTATGTTATCTGATCTCTGACCTCACCTGGGCCCGTATGGCCTTAATTCTTCTCCCCCTCCCGCCCCCATTAACCTCCTCCTACCTTTGCTCCCCTCTCTGTTCAGCCCCAGTCTCATATCCAGCACCTATCACCCCTTTATCAATGTCTCCAAGTCCATGACCCTAATTTCCTTCAACACATTCTTCTGGTTAAACCTCAACCTTGAAGTTAGGCCAGTACTCTACCATCATTCTTGCACCAAGGCTGCTGAAGACTGCTAAAATACATCACATAAACTAAAAAGGTCAAGGTATTCCATCTAAACTAGCCCCTCAACACTCCTTGACAGATGTTTCTGTTTCTCTCTGGGCAGTCCACTCCCCAATTATCCTACTGGTTCTTTTAAACCTTTACACTCCTCAAATCCTCTATTCTGTTGCTTCCACTCTCAAGCTCTTTGGTTAATCTTTATGTCTAACTCACTAAAACTATAGAAAAAGCATCAGATAGAAACTCCAAAACCTTGGCTTTTGGGCTAAACTAGAAATCTAATATCATTACATTTTTTCCATTTCCTGGAAAAAGTGGGAGAAGGCATTTGTCCTACAGAGGCTGATCTTTCTACTGCTGCGATAGTCCTCCCACACCTCTCTCTGTTATTAGGTCATGGGAAAAGTCAGGACACATTTTTGCATACATTTTTGCATAATTTTCTGATGACTCAATAGCTACCTCCTCCCCCAACCTCAGCCCTAGTATTTTCAACCCTCTCTATTGGCACTTTCCTCTTATCATTGCAACATTCTTCAACTTTCTCCCATTCTAAGATTTTAAAGACATAAAATACACAAAAAACTGCCTCAACTCTATAACATCCTCTACAACTGTTACCCTCTATTTCTTCTCCTTCTAGCCTAACATCTTTTTTAAGTTTATACATGTTGCCCCTCATTTACTCAGTAATGCTCTATAACGCAGATTCTCTCCTGACCTCTCCAATGAAATTGCTCATTATAAGATCAGTAGGGAGTCTTTGGACACAAACTCAAACTCTTACCAGTTTTACTTTGACTTCTATAAAATATCTGATTGTTTGATAACTCCCTTTGTTCTATCATAATTCCCTGTAGCTTTGAAAATGCATTCACTTCTTTTCTTCCTAACTCATTATATTTATTTTTGTTTGTGGACTCTTCTACTGCCCTTCCATTACATGCTATGTATTCTTCAGGGTTTCATCCTCACTCTCCTTTCTGTTCATTTTATACCCACCCCTGTATAATCTCATCCATTCTTATGACTTAGTTATTATCTAGATACTAAATATTACCACATGTTTATCTTCATCTTTGATACACTCCTGAACACCAAACTCTTCTATATCCATTCTTATATGGATATTCCAAAGGCATCTCAAGTTCAAAGTGCTCTAAAATATTTCAACATTTTACCACCTCAAGTTGTTTCTGTTCTTTTTCCCTATTTAAATAAATAATATCATCATCCATACAGTTGCTTAACCAGAAATCTGGGTATCATCCTTAGTAACTTACTGCCTCTATATCCAATCAATCCCTAAACTGATCCTGTATAAGCTGTCACACATTTTCTTTCTTATATTACCTGATAACGCCTCAGCTGAATCTTCTTCATCCTCCTCTTTGATGCAATAGATTTATATCTAGTCGCCTCAGCTGAATCTTCTTCATTCTCCTCTTTGATGCAATAGATTTATATCTAGTCTCTCTAGAAATATTGCTTCTTCTCAAGTCATTCTCTAAATTGGTCTGAAAGTTATAATTATAAACACTCAATAACATTAGTCTCCTTCTGTAATTCATTCAGTCTCCCTTAAAATATATTTCAAACTCTTTAATGCTTAAGTATAAAAATAGTTAATAACAGTTTCTAATATATAGGGTTATTATGAGGTTTAATTAACCTAAGATATAAAAAGTATTTAGAAGAAGGGCCAGTATGGAGTAAGCCCACACAAGTGTTATTTACCATCATTATCACCACTGTCATTCACCAGTCTCTTGGTCTTTCCACATCATTCATCTAAGAGTTTGAGACTTGGCTCATGGAGCTTCTTCCACAGTCGTATTATCATCCTGATAAGTTGAATATCATATGGATAGTCACTCTTTCAACCTAACCAACATCACTTGACCACCTCAAGCCTCAAGCCCATAATATGTCATCTCTGATTTTTTTTTTTCTGCTATAGGGCATGTGGGCTCGCCAGACAGACAGAGACAGAGAGATAGAAAGCGAGAAATCACCCCCCCAGGGGGGATGCCCACGCCGCAATCCCTTCTCCTCCATTCTCCTCTCGGGATCTTGGGCACACACAAGTCTGGGTCTCCTCAGATGCTGCTCCTGATCTTTATAATGCTTTTGTTCCTCATTCCTTGCCTGGATAACTTACTTAACCCATTAGATCTCAGGTAAGATGTCACCTATTTGGGGAAAATTCTTTAACTTCTACTCCCTCCCTACTGTGTTTGATTGTACTGATCCCTATCCTGCCTTCTGTCTTACACGTTGAGCTTATCCGTGTTGTGATATTTCTTATAGCATCTTAAAAATCTGGTCATCTGTTTGCCACCCCTCCTTTCTCCTCACCCCCACTCCCTGGGAGCAGAAATTGTATTTTGTTCACTACTGCATTTTCTGTGATAAGTGCAATAACCAATATATGGTAGGTGCCGAAACAGGAAAACATGTAAGAAACAAATGCATGAAAGATACAGGACTCACCTTGAAGCCTCCTCCAGAACTAATATACATATCATACCTTCTCTAGCTGTGGAATACTGTCCAGGAGATATCTTTAGCTGACTCAGATCTTCAAGCTTTTAATTGCTACAGTCATTCAGTTTATTTCAGGCCTGTGACATTCTTAGCAATTGATACCCATTCCTTAACAACCCTGTTCATCAGAAATATTCGTGATTTTTTTTAAAGATATTTTTTCTATAAGGTATGTGCACTCACCAGAAACACAGAGAAAATAAGTGAGAAATATCCACACCCCCCATGGGGATGGCCACATCATACTCCTTTCCCCTCCATTCTCCTCTTGGGATTTTGGGCACACATGCACATGTGCCTGGCATGAGTTTTAAGCTGCTGGGTGTGGCTCTAACCGTAGTTGACTACGTGGGTATGCAGGGATGATGTAACCATTATGCCATCTGCTGATCCCTCTTTGTGATCTTTAATCATCCAGTTATCAGGAAGATAAATTCGTTCTAGGATTAGACAGTTTGATTACTCAATGCTTACTGTATTCTGTTTGAATGTTTCTTTGACATTTTTCCTTTTTAATTATTTTAAACCTGCCAGCCACTGGGATATATTCTACTTCCTTAAAACAAAGAACTTTAATAGTAGCCAAAAATCCTACATGTAGAAATACAAGAAAAATAAAGCAACTTTATAAATTTTTCTTTAAATAATATTCTATTTCCAGGATCTCTTACACTTTATGAATTTGAATAAGACAGAACTCACCACAGAGATATAAGGGTGCTGACATTGCAGCACGCGCGCCCAACAGCATGGGCCTCGGGATGTCCCTACGTGTCATGGGCCCCTGAACGGGCTTGTTGAGCTCCTTGTTGATGGCGATGAAAGCCGTGAAGGAGCTCAGGACCCCAGATGCCATGCTGATGTTCAACACGTCTTTTTTATCACTTGCCGGAGTCTCCCCGCTGCCCATGTCCTTGGCCTGGATCAAGGACTTGGCAGCAAGGCGGTGAATGGTGAAGCTGGAAGAAAAAAATTCCTGAGACTTAGAGAAAACATCACATGCCTTGTATTCAGAACTTTGAACAGGCAGGAAGGAAAGTTAGTTCGTAGATAGAAGAGAGAGTCAGACAGGGAGAGAGATAAGACTTCAGTAGATCAGAGAGGAAAAGTGGATGCAGGGAAACAACTGAATCCAGAATTAAGAAAAGGAATCTTTATTGGAGAATTTAATCCATTCACATTCAATGTTATTATCGATGTTACCAGCCCTGTCCTGACTTTAAGTTGGCCATTGTCTTAGCTGCCTTTTATTCCTTTGTTTCTGTCTCTTAATTCCTTAGTTTTCCTGGAACAGTACTTTCTTTAGGGTTCCTTGAAGAGCTGGTCTGGTGTTGGCAAATTCGTTCAGGTTTTGTTTGTCTGATTAAATTCCCCAATCATGAGACAAAGACTGGCTGAATGGAAAAAAAAAAAAAAAAAAAAAAAAAAAACACCAAAAACCCTCTTCAGAAACCCTCTTTCTGTTGCCTATAGGAAACCTACCTCATGGATAAAGACATACATAGACTGAAAGTGAAGGGTTGGGAAAAGGTTTTTCCATGCAAATGGGAACCAATAAAAAGTTGCAGTTGCAATACTAATTTCTGACAAAATAGGCTTTAAAACAAAAACTGTTTGAAGAGAAAAAGAAGGGCAATATATTGTAGTAAAAAGATCAATAGCTCAAGTAGATATAATGCTTAAAAATATCTACACGCCTAACAGAGGAGCACCCAAGTATGTGAACGAAAGACTGTTAGATCTAAAAGGGGAGATGGACTGCAATATACTAATTGTTGGAATGCACTTGGAACAGATCATCTAGACAAAAAATAGATAAAGAGAGAAGGGATCTAATACCATAAAAGATATGGACTTAACAGACATCTATAGAACTTTTCACCCAAAACCCACGAGATACACTTTTTTCTCACCCCCACATGGAAACTTCTTAAAGATTGAACACATCATAGGGCACAAAGCAAGCCTCTACAGATTCAAAGGCATAGAAACTATATCCAGCATCTTCTCTGACCATGATGGAATTAAACTTGAGTTTAATTGCAAGAGAAATCCTCAAAAATAATCAAATACCTGGAAACTAAACAATCTACTCCTGAATGCTTCCACAACTACTGAAGAAGTAAAGACTGAAATAAAAAGATTCATGGAAGCCAATGACAATGAGGACACGAGTTTCCATAATCTTTGGGACACTGCTAAAGCAGTTATAAGAGGGAAGTTCATAGCAATTAGTGCACATAAGAGGAAGATGGAAAGAAGGCAAATGGATTGCCTAACACCAAGCCTTAGAGAATTGGAAAAGCAACAGCAAAAATATCCAAAAATCTCCAGAAGAAGGGAAATAATAAAGATACGAGCAGAAATAAATTAAATAGAAAGTAAGAGAACTATACAGAAAATAAATGAAAGTAAAAGCTGGTTCTTTAAAAAGATAAACAAAATCGATACACCACTAGCAAGACTTATTAAGAAGAAGAGAGAAAGGAACCAGATGATTCAAATCTGCAATGAAGCGGGCAATATAACAACAGACAAAGTAGAATTACAAAACATCATTAGAGGATACTGTGAACAACTACATGCCAAGAAACAAGACAATCTCGATGAGATGGACAAATTTCTGAACACATATAATCTACCAAGATTGAGCCAGGAAGATATAGAAAGTCTGAATAGTCCCAAAACAAGTGAGGAGATTGAATCAGTAATAAATAACCTTCCAACAAAGAAAAGCCCTGGACCTGATGGCTTCACCTCTGAATTTTATAAAACTTTCAAAAAGTCTTAATGTCCCTTCTGCTCAAGTTATTTCTAAAGATCCAAAAGGGTGAATCTCTCCGTAATTCATTCTATGAAATCTCTATCAACTTTATCCTTAAAACAGATAAAGACAGGACAAGGAAGGAAAACTACAGACCAATATCTCTGCTATAGATGCAAAGATTCTCAACAAGATACTAGCAAATCGTATCCAACAACTTATAAAAAAGATTATACATCATGATCAGGTTGAATTTATTCCAGAAATGAAAGGTTGGTTCAACATAAGGAAAACCATAAATGTAATACACCATATTAACAGGAATAAAGATAAAAACCATATGATCATATCGATTGATGCAGTAAAAGCATTTGATAAGATACAACATGCCTTCATGATCAAGACTTGCAGCAAAATCGGCATAGAAGGTTCATTTCTAAACACGATAAAAGCTATCTATGAAAAACTCATTGTGAACATAATCCTGAATGGAGAAAGCTGAAAGCTTTCCCACTAAAAATGGGTACGAGACAAGGATGCCCACTTTCTCCAGTCCTTTTCAACATAGTACTGGAAGTCCTTGCCAATGCATTCAGAAAAGAGAAAAAAATAAAAGGCATTCAAATAGGAAAATAAGAGGTGATCCTCTCTCTATTAGCAGATGACATGACTGTATACATAGAGGAACCAATGGTTTCCATGAAAAAAATTTCTGGAAGTAATGCACAAATACAGTAAAGTTGCAGGATATAAAATCAATATACAGAAAGCTATAGAATTTCTATATATGAACAACAGGCAGACTGAGATTGAAATGAAAAAAGTTATTCCATTTACCATACCCACAAAAAGTATAAGATACTTAGGAATAAATCTAACCATAGAAGTTAATGACCTCCACAAGGAAAACTACGAGAAGCTAAAAAAAGAAATTGAAAATGACACAAAAAAGTGGAAGGACATCCC
>NW_006160139.1:1686197-1693394 GCF_000334495.1 Tupaia belangeri chinensis | reverse complement strand
AGGGAAAGACTTCTTACATAAGACCCCCAAAGCACAATCAATAATCCCCAAAATAGACAAGTGGGATTACACCAGACTAAAAAGTTTCTGCATGGCAAAAGACACAGTAATTAGTGTGAATCGACAGCCCTCTGAATGGGAAAATATTTCTGTCAGTTACGCATCAGATAAGGGACTGATAACCAGAATACACAAGGAACTCAAGCCGCTGTTTGGAAAAAAGATGATCAACCCTATTAAAAGATGGAAGAAGGAGTTGAAAAAAACACTCACTAAAGATGATATACAAATAGCCAAAAGGCATATGAAAAAATGCTCAACATCCCTCATCGTAAGGGAAATGCAGATGAAAACAATGAGCTTCTGCCTAACCCCAGTCAGAATGTCCAAGATTAAAAAACAAAAAAATGATAAGTGTTGGCGGGGATGTGGTGAAAGGGGAACTCTCTTACAGTACTGGTGGGAATGTAAATTAGTCCAACCACTGTGGAGAACAATGTGGAGATTCCTCAAAAGTCTACAAATAGAACTAACATATGATCCAGCAATCCCACTTCTTTTCATCTACCCAAAGGACAGAAGAATTCTTCATTAGAAAAGTGATTGCACATCGATGTTTATTGAGGCACTTTTCACAATTGCTAAAACATGGAACCAACCCAAATGCCCCCGTATGGATGAATGGATTGAAAAACTGTGGTACATATACTCTACTGAACATTATTCAGTCATAAAAAAACCAAGAAAACCTTGACTTTTGACAGAAAGTGGAAGACTATGGAAGATTTACTGCTGAGTGAAGCAAGCCAGGGGATGAAGGAGAGACATTGTATGTCCTCACTTAATATATACTGAGTGTCTGCACTTGATGTCTGAAACTGATGTTCTAAAGGATGTACAATCACAAGAGATGAGTGTGAATGCCAGTTGTGTTGTGTTTGGAGGAGTATGGCCTGGGGAAAGACATTTGGAGGAGGGATACGGAGGCAGAACATTGACAAGATGGGCAGGTATGTTGTTATATGTTGAAGATATTTTGAACACAGGACTGGGGAAAAATGTTCACGTATTGAAATGTTCACTTTGTAAGCTAAATAATGTGATTGAATGTATAAAAATAATTTTAAAAAAGGAAAAACAAAGGAAAAGGAATCTAACTGTCCAAAAAAAAAGAAAAAGGAGAAAGAAAGAAAAAAAAGAAAGAGAGAGAAAGAAAAAAAGAAAGAAGAAGAAAAATAGAGAATATCAAACAGAGGAGGGGAAAGGAAGAGGGAAGGAAATAAGTAAACTCTCACTTGGCATCGGGCTTGGGTTGTAAGGAAAATGTCACCTTTTCCTCCAAACTCTGGCCCTGGAGACTGTACTTGAGGCATACTTTCCCTGTTGCCTCTGCTGGCTGTGAATAAAAGAAAAGTATAATCGAACTGATGGAAGGAAGAGACTGTGAGCAGAAGAGTCAGAACTGGGGTCACTCCTCAACCCTACATATTGAAGTTCCTGACTAAGAATGGACAGCTCAGGAAAGCAGAGAGCTGAGAGGGTGGGGAAGAGGGTGGGGAAGGGGCTGCGAAGGGAATGGTCTGGCTCCAATTAGCAAGTGCACATCCTGCTGGGATCCAGAGCCTCCTCTTATTGTCTATAGGCTTCAAGGAAGTTGTCCTCCAATTTGTCAGTGGGGACAGAGCAACCCTGACTAGAAGACCCAATACAAATGGGAACTCACCGGCATTGCCCCAGTCAACTGGGCATAGATGATTAATCTCTGACCCCTGAAGATGACAGTCTGTTCTGGAGAAAGCATTTTGGCAGATAGACCAGGAGACAAATCCCAGCTTAGAGAGAAGTCTTGTACCACAGGCTGCAGAGACTGCTTCAGGGCCCTAAGGACCTGCTCAGGAAAGGGAACAAAATAAACAAAAAATAAAGCCAATGATAACTATTATTAAATGCCAGGTGCTATGTGACACAACGTATGCTGTGCTTAAACCTCAGTCCTATAATAAGAGAGGGGCACATTTCTCAGCTCTAGAACTGAGAGATTTATTAACATAAATGTGAATCAAGACAACGTTTGGGAAAGGAGATCCCTGGAGAAAAGAATTAGAGAAGAGACGGCACCTCCTGGGAAACAGGGACTTAGAAACATGACCAGAGGTGTCTTCTCCTTGTGCACACAGACCCAATGGGTACCAACTCATCACTCCTCTGATTTGTTAGACACATCACTGCTCCTCCTTCTCCTGTCTCTGTGTCCTTGCCATGGAGAACAGCATACAGTACCGAAAGGGGCCCTGAGTCAAAGATCCAGAATTTCAAACACAACAGCCAAAGCTTGCAGTTTCTGTCTCTGTTTTAAATGCAAAGGCCCTAAATTTTTTTTAGCATCTCATCTCTGGGCTTTCACTATTCGGCCAGATGCCATTTCCCTGGCAATAAGTGGACCCATTTTATTAAGGCCTTGGAGAATAAGAAAATGCATCCTAGAGTGAGTCGTTGCCCTGCCCTTGCAGCGTGGTCTCCTTCCCATACCTCTGCACATGCACACTGTCCTCACCTTGGACTGCATCCTGTCCTTGCCTGTGATAAATTCTGAAGCTCCCCCTGAGACTCGGGCAATGCCTTTGATTAGGCTAGTGGAAGCACCTTCGCCAATGCCAAATGCGAAACATCTACAATTGTAGAAGGATAGAGTCAGAGACAGGCATTAAAGAGTGAAATTGAATTAACACATACTATTCAAAAATACATAAAAGGGTAGCCCACTTTTTTTTAAAGGTTTTTGCCATGGGGTGCATGCACCTGCTGGAGAGAAACAGAAAGAGACAGTGACAGGGAAAATGAGAAGTCACCCCAGGATGGGGGGCAGGGAGACTCATGCTGAAATCCCTTCTGTGCCACTCTCCTGGGATTTGTGGCATGCATACACATGCACTGGGGGTGTGTTTCAAGCCACCAGGTCCAAACTCGAACTGCAGTCAACCATGTGGCGGTCCAGTGCCATACCACTACACCCCCTGCTGGCCTCCAACAGTCTATGCTTGACCAGAAGTGCAATCACTACCATTTAATGAGCATACTCTTTACTTGGGGAGCTAAAAAGATGCCTTATATTTATGAAGCAACTTAATTTTCATGAGATTTTGAGAAAGTTGGATTTTGCATCATTTTTGCAGACAATGAACTGAGGCCCAGAGAATTGAAAAGTGTGTCCATGATTAAATGAGAGAGATGGCACTGAAGCACTAATCTTTCTGACTACAAGCTGTCCCTGGCAAAGCATGGAAGAGACAGACAGCGTCCCAGTGCCTGGCCAACACTGTTCTGGCACCTGCCTTCCCTGGAAAGGGCCATCTCTGGGTAGGGAGGATTTCTCCTCCTGCTCTTCTAACATAGTCCCTATGCACTAAATAGCTTCTTAAGCACAGTTTGGTTTTCTGAATAAACCCATAGGGCTGGCCCACAGCACGGTGGTTAAGTGCTGTGTGAAGAAGGCTGGATCCCACAGGGCTGACACAGTCTGAATCTCAGCCCCAGGAGCTTGGAAAACATGCCTGGCACATGTATGCAAGTGCCCAGCACCCTCACCGGAGGGAGAAATGGAGAAGAGAGGATTGGGTCATGATTAGGTTCTACTAAGTGGGGGATGGGGATTGCTTTCTCCCTCTCTGGGATGCACACACCCTCTGGAATTAGAAATGAAATCATGTAGGGAATCAGCAGTTAGCGTAATGGCTATGTCGCCGGACTCCCACGTAGTCGACTGTGGTTCACGTCCCAGACCCAGTGGCTTGGAATTCACGCCAGGTGTGTGTGCGTGCATGCTCAAGATCCCGGGAGGAGAATGGAGGAGAAGGGATTGCGGCGTGACCATTCCCCCTGGGGGGTGATTTCTCGCTTTCTGTCTCTATGTCTCTCTCTGTCTGTCTGGCAAGCGCACGCGCCCTATAGTGAAAACCTCTCAAAAAAAAAAAAAAAGAAATGAAATCATGTATACACATAAAATACATCAATGATACTAACATAAGCATTTTTAGAACTGACACAGTTAGTTTTCACTATAAGTTAATTCACTGGGATACTGGTTTATATATCAGTCTTTTGTATTGAGAGGTTTTTGCTAGAGGGTGGATGCGCTCGCCAGCCAGACAGAGAGAGACACAGAGACAGAAAGCAGGAAATCACCCACCAGGGGGGATGGCCATGCCGCAATCCCTTTTCCTCCATTCTCCTCTTGGGATCTTGGGCATGCACTCACACGTGCCTGGCATGAGTTTAAGCCACCGGGTCCGGGACTCGAACCACGGTCGACTACGTGGGAGTCCAGCGACATAGCCATTACACTAACTGCTGGTCCCATATATATCGGTCTCTTTTTGAGTTGGGTTAGTGTGAGTCATCATCCCAAGCCTACTAACATCAGGAGAGTGTGCAAGCCCAAGATTCCAGGGGAAGATGAAGGAGAAGGGATTGCGGTGTGGCCATCCCCCCTTGGGAACGATTTCTTACTTCCCCTCTCTCTTTCCAGCCAGCACACCCTCAGGCAAAAACCTCTCAAAAAAAAAAAAAAAAAAAAAAAAAAGATCTGCTCTCTAACAAGTAACACAGAGTAGTCTCAGAAGAAAGGTAACAAATCATTTTTATAAATTTTCATACAAAGTATCTAACAACAAAAACCAGAGAAAATCCTCAAAGTTTGGGAAATTATGAACAGTACTTTTGAATTACACAGCCTTAAAGAAAAAAATTATAATTAGAAAATATTCTCAAAGTGGATGATGAAAGGAAATGACATATCCAAATTTAGAATCAGCTACAGATATGCTTAAACATGTATATATAAATACATACATTAGAAAAGAAAGTATAAAAATAAGTTACCTAAGCACCCTTCTCAGGATATTAGAAAAAGAACAGCTAATAAGTTCAAGGAATACAAAAGAAAATAAGATAGGAGCAGATAGTAATGAAACAGAAAACAATCGTATAATAGAGATCAATAAACCGAACAGGGCTGGTTCTGAAAATATTATTAAAATTGATAAATATGTAGGGCAAGAAAAGAAATAAAAAAGATACAAATAACCAACATCAGGAATAAAAAGGTAATATCACTACAGAGTCTGCCACATTTAGTCACACGATGAGAGGTGTTCAGAAAGCCCATGAGAGGCATATTATGAGGGGAAAAGTATGGATTTCACAATTTTTTATACTAAAATAAGTTTGTATTTTAATTCTTTTTTTATTTTTTGGAGAGGTTTTCACTATAGGGCGTGTGTGCTCGCCAGACAGAGAGAGACAGAGAGACAGAAAGCGAGAAATTACCTCCCAGGGGGGATGGTCATGCTGCAATCCCTTCTCCTCCATTCTCCTCTCTGGATCTTGGGCATGCACACACATGCGCCTGGCATGAGTTTTAAGCCACCAGGTCTGGGACGCGAACCGCGGTCGACTATGTGAGAGTCCAGTGACATAGCCATTACGCTAACTGCTGGTTCCTTCCATGGTCTTTTTGAAGTTCTCTCATAAAAGGCAACATCACGCCCTGGCAGCTTGAAAAACAAGTTGGGCACACATGCATGCATGCCCAAAATCTAGACAGGATGGAGAAATGGAGAAGCACCTGCCATGTGCCCCCACTGGGCAGTGCTTACTTCTCTTTCTGGTCAGTGTATGTGCCTGTAGCAAAAAAAAAAGTGTGTGTGTGTAGCCCAATAGCAAGCACCACACCTGGTATATATATCTACATCTATATGCATGCATATATATTCAGAAAAATATAAGAACATATAAAAACATAAATAGCTTAAAAAAGGTTTTCCCACAAAAAAATCTCCATGTCCAGATGGCTTCACTAGCAAATACTAGTAAATATTTAAAAAAAGACAATCTTTCAGAGAACAAGAAAGAAAGGAAACATTCGTAGCTCATTTTATGATGCCAGCAAAGCATTTATTTCAAAACCTGACACAAGAAATGAATGTTAATATTTCTCATGAAAACAGAGTCAAAATCCTAAGCAATAACTAGCCAACCAAATCTAACATATGTGAAAAAAAGCTAATGCACCAAAACTAATTTGGGTTTATTCCAGAAATGCAAGGTTGGTCTAATATTTAACAATAATAATTATGATTCACACATTTAGAGAGTAAAGGGAAAAACTCATATATTTATCTCAACAGATACATACAAAAGTTTGATAAAATTCAATAATCATTCATTGTATGAAAAAAGAGGTGAAGAACTCTCAAAACAGAATAACAGCGTTATTTCCCTAATCTTACCAAAAAAATCTATGGCTGGGATTTGGGGGTGATTTCTCGCTTTCTATCTCTCTCTGTCTCTCTGGTGAGTGTATGTGCCCTATAGCAAAAATACCTCTCTCTAAAAGTAAAAGAATTGGAAAGTCAACTGACTTTGTTTACAAAGATGATTATCCATAGAAAACCCAAGAAATCTGCAAATATCTATGTATCTATCTATCTATCTATACACACACACACACATCCATACACATTTGAGATATTTTTTGCTACAGGGTACATGCGCTTGCCAGAGAGACAGAGAGAGAGAGAGACACAGAAAGTGAGAAATCACCCCCCAGGGAGGATGGATAGACACAATCCCCTACCCCTCCATCCACTTCTCCATTCTCCTCTCGGGATCTTGAGCACCCACGCTCATGTGCACAGTGTAAGTTTGAAGCCACTGGGTCTCGGACTCAAGCCACAGTGGGCTATGTGAGACCCAGCGACATAACCATTATGTCATCTGCTAGTCGTGGGACCCAGCGACATAACCATTATGCCATCTGCTAGTCCCACAAGGTCAATATTAAAAAAAAGTATGGAGATTAATTTCTATACAGAAATAAACATCTAGTAAATAATATCCAGTAAATAAAATATTAAAAAATACTACTTAAAATAGTAACAAGAGACCAGCAGTTAGCATAATGGCTATGTCACTGAACTCCTATGTAGTCGACATTGGTTCAAGTTCTGGACCCGGTGGCTTAACCTCATGCCAGACATGTGTGCATGCATGCCCAAGATCCCAAGAGGAGAATGGAGGAGAAGGGATTGCGGCATGGCCATCTACCCTGTGGGGGGGGTGTGGGTGATTTCTCACTTTCTGTTACTCTGTCCCTCTCTGTCTTTCTGACAGGTGTGTGTGCCCTATAGCAAAAACTTC
>NW_006160139.1:1664215-1686145 GCF_000334495.1 Tupaia belangeri chinensis | reverse complement strand
AAAAAAAAAAAAAAAAAAACTAATGAAAATTCAGGAAGACCACTACATGAAATTGAAAAAAATTGAGAGAGGTTTTTGTGGGTATAGCTAGATTAAGAACATGAGTAAATTACTGATTTTGTGGGAGACCAATTTTCTCTCACCTTGGAGGAAGGAAGACACAAATATGGTTTCAGAGAAAAAAGAAAGAATGTTGTGTTGTTACCTTGGAATTAAGGATATTAATAAAAACACATTTTAAAAATATTTGTCAGGGTCAGCAGGTATGGTGGTTAGGGTGCTGGATTTCCACACGGTTGACTGTGGTTTGAGTCCCGGACCTGGTGGCTTGAAACTCATGATGAGTATGTGTGCATCCATGCACAAAACCCTGAAAGGAGAATGGAGCATAAGAGACTGTGGTGTGGTCATCCCCCTCTGGGGGGGTGGTGATTTCTCACTTTCTGTCTCTCTATCTCTGGTGAGTGCAGGTGCCCTATAGTGAAAATCTCTCTCTCAAAAAAAAAAAGTCTGTTCTGAGAGTCAGCAGGTGGCATGATGGCTAAGGTGCGTCCATTCTGAGAGTCAGCAGATGGCATGATGGCTAAGGTGCTGGATTCCCACTACTTGAACTGAATTCTGGACCTGGTGGCTTGAAAATGATGCTAGGTGCATGTACATGCATGCCCAAAATCCCAGGAGGAGAATTGGAAGAGAAGGGATTGCAGCATGGCCTTCCCCCTTGGGAAGTGATTTCTTACTTTCCCTCTCTCTCTAGCAAGCTCATGTGCCCTATGGCAAAAATCTAGACACACACACACACACACACACACACACGTACACACACATTGCCAGCTCTGTTTGCTGAAAATAATTGTCAGTTCTTTTTGCTGAAAATGTCTATAATCAATGTCAGCTCAATAGCAAGCACCAGACCTAGCATACAAATATTGATTTCTACTTACCGTTTTCACCAACAAAACAAAACAAGACCAAAAGTAAATAAATAAAAATAATAATGAAAAACAAGGCTTCTTACAGAATAATTTACTACAGATCTGGGAAAAATCTAGGTGAGCTTGAAACATTCTGGGTTATAAAGAAAGTCTTCACAGAGCAAAGGGATAAGCGAAGAAGATGTACGAGCAGGATAAAGGGCACCTGCCAGGCAAATCTGGAAATGAGGAGACTAAATACACAATGCATTATATACCATTACACATTTAAAAATAATAAGAGAACCCCAGAATACATACTGATAACAGAAGAAACAAAGGGGGTAAGGAGGCAGGAAAAAAAGTAAAGATCTTTACAGTTGGATGCCAACTAGTAAATGGGGAGAAGCAGACAGAATCGAAGTCACCATTTTGTCATGACTGATACTGACTTGGGTAACAATCATGAGTGAGTGCTAAAACTACTGAGCAAACATTTGTTGAGAACCCGCTGCTCACTCATTTCAAAGTTATCTGTCAGACACAACCTACAATGAACTGGTTAGGCTTATCACCAGGCCCAATGTTACTTCTGTAATAATATTTCTACACAAAATATTCAACATTAATCTTAACATGAATTTCAGTAGTCAAACGGGTCTGGTGGCAGTGTGAAAAGCCACACAGCTAGCATGGGTTTGGATCCTGAGTTGCCCTGAAACACACTGGATGCTCGGGTATCCAGGATCCCACTTGCTCTCTCTAGAAATGTGTATATGTGGTTTGTGTGCACACTCTCGCTCGTGAAAGAAACAAAATAAATAAACCAAAAAGAAAAGTCAAACAAACACAATGAAGAGTCTGCAAAAGTAACTGGCTAGTATTCTTTCAAAATGCCAAATGTGGGTGGCCTGCTAAGCACAGCCAGATTGCCCATGGCCAACAAGGGTAGAAGTCCTGGCCCTACAGCTCGGCACACACTCCATGTGCTCATGCCCAGGATCCTGACAGGATGGAGAACTGGGAAAAGAACTGTGGTGTGGCCAGGTCCCCCGGGTGGTGATCTCGCTCTCTAACACACATGTGTATATGCACAGTGGCATGAAAGAGAAAAGTACCAGTGTCATGAAAGGTAATAAAAATCTGACGTACCATCCCAGGAGGGACTAAAAAGACATAATTAAATAAACTACCTGTTCTTAAAGTAGTTCCAAGAACAGCAAACAAAAACTTTATAAAGGATGCTATTAGAAAAACTGGCAAATGTGAACTACATTTGGATAATGATATTATCTCAACATTAAATGTCCTGAAGTTAGTAATTTTTTTTTTTTTGGAGAGGTTTTGCTATAGGGCACGTGTACTTGCCAGAAAGACAGAGACAGAGAGACAGAAAGCGAGAAATCACGCCCCAGAGGGGATGGCCACACCGCAATCCCTTCTCCCCTATTCTCCCCTTGGGATCTTGGGCACGCATGCACACGTACCTGGCATGCATTTAAGCCACCGGGTCCGACACTTGAACCACGCTCACCTGGCATGCATTTAAGTCACCAGGTCCGACACTTGAACCACGGTCGACTACATGGAAGTCCAGCGACATATGCTAACTGCTGGTCCATCCTGAAGTTAGTAATTTTATTGTAGCTATTTGGCAGATTGAAAGCTAATTCTAGACATGGATCCTGAACTTCAGCTGTGATATATTGCTTTCAGAGACCTAAAATGAAGATTTTCTGCTCAGACTTCTTCACTTATTTCTAGTGCGTAGTGTTACCTGTCTCTTTCTCTCCATTTCTTATTTATTTCTAGTGGGTAGAGTTACCTGTCTCTTTCTCTCCATTTCTCTCTGTCTCTCTGTGTCTCCCTGAGTCCTTTAAATTTTTTAATTTATTGTTTTCTTAAGGTAAAGTGTCCTCTGGGCTCTCAATTCCCTTTATTGTGTTAATAGGTGCCATTCCCCATTCTGTTTAGGAAAGGCACAAACCCAGGCCCATCTCCACATGAACTGCAGCTGTGAAATATTGCTTTTTCAATTTTTGTTTTTTAAAATTAAAATCTATAGTTTTTTATTATCCTTCTTTTTTCTTTTATATTTTCTTCTTTCCTTTTCTCTAATTCTTTCCTTACTCTTTTTTTTTTTTGGAGAGGTTTTTGCTCCAGGGCGTATGAACTTGCCAGAAAGACAGAGAGAGACAGAGAGATAGAAAGTGAGAAATCACCCCCAGGGGGGATGGCCTCATCGCAATCCCTTCTCCTCCATTCTCCTCTCAGCATGCACACATGCCCAGGGTGAGTTTAAGCCACTGGGTCCTGGACTCGAAACACGGTCGGCTAATGGGAGTTCAGCGACATAGCCATTATGCTAATTGCTGGTTAGCGTAATTTTTTATTCTTTGGCTTTACTCATTAGTTTCTCAGCTTCTACACAGTAAATTCCTAGACAGGTCCAAGGGAACAGGATCTAAATATCTGAATACAATAGAATATTCCTCTTTACCCACTGATTCTGATGCACAAATACTGAGAACAGAAGAGAGATTGCAGATCACCTCCTCCTGTATGCCTCTGAACACTCATATTGAACTTCAAGAATTAGAAGAAATGCACCATCCATCAGATGACTAGAAATCACTGTGGGTCACAAGAAATATGGAAAAACAAGAAAATACCACTTGTCCAAGGAAAAATAATAACTGTTCTTCATCCTCAGACAGTATGATGAAATGCATAAAAATGCCAGATAAAGAATTTAGAATTTTAATGGTGACAAAGCTCACAGAGGTCGAAGAGAAGAGAGATAATGAACTGCTGAAGAGGCAGGAAAAAGGAGCTGACAAGCTGCAGGAGGTGAGGAAATTCTTGCAAGATCTCAAAGAGGAAACTCACAGTATAAAAAATAATCAAATGGACCTGTTAGAGATGAAGACTACAATACAGGAAGTCAAAACTTCCCTTGAAAGTTTTAAAAGCAGACTAGATCATACCAAAAATCAAATCTCAAATGTATAAGATAGAATTGCTGGCCTAGAAAAAGCCACCACAAAGCCGAGAGAAATTGCCACCTAAAATAAGAATACTATACAAGAAATACTAGATACCATCAAACGTCCAAATATCCGGATACTTGGTATCCCAGTCAGGGAAGAGATCCATAAGTGCATTGACAATCTATTCCATGAAATCCTGGAAGAAAACTTTCCAAACCTAGTGAGGCATTCAAACATCCAGTCGCAAGAAATACAAAGAACTCCCAATAGAATCAACCCAAGAAGATCTCCAAAACACATTATAGCCAGATTGAGCAAAACCACAGACAAAGACAAGATACTAAGACTGGCAAGAGAGAAATGTCAAGTTACCTACAAAGGATATCCCATCAGACTGACATCAGATCTCTCATTGGAAACAATGCAAGCGAAGAAAGAATGGGAAATAAATTCAAAGTGTTAAGAGAAAAGCCATTGCAACCACGGATACTATACCTGGCAAGATTATCCTTCATATGGGAAGAAAAGACAAGAGCATTCTCAGATAAACAAAACCTGAAAGAATTTACCAACACCAGACCAGATCTCCAAGAAGTTCTTCAGGGAGTGCTACATCATGAAAATTAAATATAGTCACACAGAAATAAGAGTTTAAGAACTAAGAAAATGGCCAACTTAATCATGGGGACAAGTCTGGAGTTGAATATTATATCCCAGAATTTAATTGGGAAAATTGAACCACAACAGTAGATAAAGTACATGAGACTGAATTGGCGAAATAGAATTATATAACTTTTGACTAAAACATTGCTGATTTTCTTCTAGGCTTTGCTTTCTGGTTTTAAGGATTTTTGTCTTGTTTTGAGCTGCTGACAGGTTCATGTACCTACTATTTGAACAGAATCCCAACCTGTTTCCTGGGTTTAAGTTTTAAGTATATTTCCTTAGCATTTCTTTGATTTATTAAAGTTAAATCTGCTTTCTTGAAATTAAAAGAAAAAGATAAAACTATTTAAACAATATTTAAAGTCTAAAGTATGTTGAAAAGTAGTTGATGAATTTTTTGCTCCTGTAATAATTTACAAAACACATTCATTTTTGTCTTTTTTTTAAATTTTAATATTGTATTCATTTTAATACAAATAGTTGGATTTTCTCTCTTATGATGTTCCTCTGGTATAATTGATCAGCAATGTTTTATTGTAGATATTTTTATAAGTACCTATTTTATAAGTACCTATTTTTCCCCGTACACCAAAAGTACCTGTTAATCAGCATAGCAAACTCAGGGTTAAGTCATATACATACATCCTACATTCATAAATGGAAAATTTTAGGATATGAATAGATAAGATGTTATGTAAGCAATTGTCCCCTACTTCAAAACCTGTTTCCAAATAAGTTTTATATAAAATATCCCTTTCAGTGTAACAGAACATTACCTAATAAAATATCAATAGCTATGACAACTTATTTTTCTTTTCAAAGGAAATCACAAAACACGTGAACAAGCAAATCCAGTATAGTATTTTCTATTTGATAAATAAATCCAGAACTTTGTACAATAAATAAAATCACATGCAATTTGAGTATTTTTAAATTGCATTTTGAGCAAATAAACCTTTACTTCATAATTAATGGTGTATAAGAAAAAAAAAGCTAATTCTAAAATATAAATACAAAGAGCCACGTTAAAAATGAACAAAGTTGAGGACTCACTCTATTTGAAGTCAAGATTTATCACAAAGCTACATTATGTGGTATAATAATGGCACGCATATAGACAAACACACTAGTGAAATGGAATAGAGAATTCAGAAATAATGCACACACGGCTATGTGCTCATTTGTGACAAAGATGACACTGCACATCATGAGGAAGCGACAAACTTTTCAATAAATGGTACAGGGTCAACTTGATATCACATGGGAAATAAAAAATGAAACCTCATTTCTATCTCAGACAACGTACAAAAACAAACTCCAGGTAACTTGTAGATCTAAATGTAAAAGAAAAATAAAAATTTCTAGATAATAAAAAATAAAATATGTTCATGACTTTAGGTAAGTAAAGTCATTTAAGCAGGACACACAAAATAATACCAGCCATAAAAGGAAAAACTAAAATAACGGAACTATATTAAAATGAAGGACAACTGGTCTGGCCTCAGTAGCACAGGTGCTAGTGCACTAAATCACAGAACTGGAAAATCGCCTGGTCTATGCGGGGTTTGGAATGTAAGTCACCCTGAAAACATGCCAGGTGAGCACACACCCAAGGTCCTGATGAGCTGGATGTGAACAGATAAGAGAAGGGATCCTGTGATGAGACGCTGTCAAGGGTGCCCCCCCCAACATGTGTGTGGGTGTACTCTGTCATGCATGAAAAGGTGAGTTAAAAAAAAAACTTAAGAACATTATTCTTAAAACATATCATTCTGAGGGTAAAAAGGTCAAGCTTTAGAGTAAGAAAATATTTCTCAAACTCATAATCAACAGAGAGCTTATATTCAGACCATAGGATAAACCACAGATCAGTAAGAAATGAAAATCAAACTAATAAAATGAATGAATTAATTAAAATAGATTAAAAAAATACTTAAAGTATCTGATAAGGGACCAGCAGATGGAATAATGTTGCTGGACTCCCACTTAGTTGACTACAGTTTCAGTCCCAGACCTGGGGACTCACGCCGGGCACGTGTTCATGTGTATCCAAAGTCCTGAGAGGAGAATGGAGGAGAAGGAATTGCAGCATGGCTATCCCCCTGGGGGGGTGATTTCTCACTTTTTCTCTCTCTTCTCTCTCTCTCTCTCTCCAGCGAGCACATGTGCCATATAGCAAAACTCTGTCTAAAAAAAATAAGGTGCCTGACAAAAGCAGACATATAAATGGCCAATGTGAAAAGGTCCTCAACTTCATTACTTCTCAGGAAAATGAATATTAAAACCATAATGAACAATCACTACAAAAACACAACGTTGGCTACAATTTTAAAAGACCAGATTTTGGCTAAATGAGGCAACTGTAACACTCTTCCAATGTTGGTGTGAATTAAACTTGTACAATAACTTGGAAAACTGTAGTTCCACAGAAATTCCACAATTTTTTCACTGAAAACAAAGTATACTTCATTAATGTGTATATACATGCATGAAAATGTAAAAATGTTTTTAATGGGGGCCAGCAGGTGGTGGTGTGGTGTTTAAGGGACTGGACTCCCACATGGCTCACCGTGGTTCAAGTCCTGGAGCTGGCAGCTTACTTTCTCACTTTCCCTTTGTAGTTCCTCAGAAATTCCACAATTTTTTCACTGAAAACAAAGTATACTTCATTAATGTGTATATACATGCATGAAAATGTAAAAATGTTTTTAATGGGGGCCAGCAGGTGGTGGTGTGGTGTTTAAGGGACTGGACTCCCACATGGCTCACCGTGGTTCAAGTCCTGGAGCTGGCAGCTTACTTTCTCACTTTCCCTTTCTGTCTCTGTCTTTCTCTGGCCAAATTAAAAATAATAATAAAAATGTTTATAGTAGCATTGTTTTTAATGGCTAAACCAAAGTTCATCAGCATTTAAATCAGTAAATCCTGGTAGTTATTCTGCAGAATAGCATACACCAATAAAAATCATCTATGGCTATATGCAGCATATATGTGCATCTCAACATTCTGCTGAAAGCAAAGGAAATAGAAACACAGAAACAAAAAAGCTGTGTAATTCTTTGCTATTCATTAGGAAACAAATACAAATAATCCATGGTGCTGCAGGTCAGGAAAGCTGTAAGTACACGGTAGTTGGAAGGAGGTCGTGATAGGAAAGGGCAGAGAGGAAGGAGTCTGCTAGTCCAGTTCTTGACTTGGGTGCTGGTTAAAAAGGTGCATTCACTGTGACGATCATCTAGCTGTGTACTTCAGATTTGTATAGTTTTCCACATTTTATTTGGACAAAAAATGTTTAGGGTTGAAAAAGGTAGCATTTTATGATTCATTTCTCTTAAATGGTTTAGAAAAATAAAATCCTGTAATTTTGCTCTATTGTTTATGTTATTTGAATTATTACTTTTTATTTTAATTTATTTGTAAAGGTTTTTGCCTTAGTGTGGCCACACCAGAGAGAGACAGACAGACAGAGACAGGGAGAAGGAACGTGAGAAAGATAGAGAAATCACTTTCCGTAGGGAGATGGCCACACCTCAATCCCTTCTCCTCCATTCCCCTCCTGGGATTTTTGGCATGCACACACATGCAGTTGGCATGAGTTTCATAGGGTCTGGGACTCAAACCAGGATTAACCACGTTAGAGTCTAGCAACCACTAAGCCATCTGCTGGCCTAGAATACTACTTTTTAATTTTTGCAGAGAGAAAGCATCAGCTGGTACAATGAGCTTCCTGAATCATCAGTCCTCTGAAAGCAATGTCAACATTGGTGTCATGAGGCACTAGGTCACACATGGCACTTCTAGGGAGCAGTCTCTTAGAATCATATTCTCTTCATACCTGTGTTTCTGCCTGTTGGTCTTAACTTCCTGAATTACACTAAATGTGTCAGTAACTTCTCCATCTGTGAAGACAAAAAGCTATACAAAGAAAGAAGACATTCATTAAGCCTCTGCCAAGTTCATTTTATGATACCAGAATCTGTCCCTGAAAAATCCATCTATTTCATTCCAGAGCTTCTGATGTCTCTTCAAATGGGCATGAGAGCCCTCAGGATCCACTGTCACCTGCACCACGTTCTCATATGGTCTGTTAAGAATGCTGGGGATCTGTAACATCTCCCCCTACTAGTGTCACCTTAGGCTTTTGTGACACTCCTCAGAAGTACCTCTACTGCCCACTACACAGAGTCAAGGGTAAAGAAAAATGCCACTAGTCTATTGTTTTTACGACATGATAGATGCTCTGAATTCTATACCATGCTAACAATCCTGCACTGAAGCCCAGGGGCATGGGTTCTTAAACAGGTCTCTGTCTCTCTGTTCCCTCCTGTCAGCTCCATTCCAATTCTTACCTGGAGGGGGTAGCCTGGGATGGAGGGTGCCTTGTAAATTTTCTGCAGTGGTGCCAAGATTTCGGTGCCCCCTAGGTCTGCCTGCATCACCTGGATCCTCTCCACTGCCTTCTTCATTGTCTCCTGCGTGTACTCCACACTCTTCCTGAGCAACACAGACACACCTGGTTATATGCTGGCCGCTTGACACTGGCCATTGTTGAGTCTCTCATTCCTAAGTGTAACAAACCAGAAACAGACTTACCTGAACCCCTCAGTGCCAAGGTCATTCTGCAGTAACCCCTTTAACTATCTAATCCATTTCAGTAAATTATATTTTTGGACTTTTATAGCCTCTCCAGAAACTTACCGAAAGAGTGCCTTGTAGGAAGATCCAAATCCGTAGACGTTGAAATAACAGCCTATAGGGAGACTCTTCAGAAGCAAAATCAGTGTCTCCTGAAGTAAGAGAGAATAATTTAACGGAGGGAGGAAGGACCTACTCAGACACACAGACCCTCTGATTTAACTCATGAGGTGTCACCCCACCCCACTGAGCCTCTCTATAGCCAACTCTGCCCTTCAAGTGGCCCCCTAGCTACAGCGCAGATAGGAACTGACCCATGGCCCCAAATGGACACTGATCTCTGAGACCCCTGCCTCACTTGAGCATATGACCCTGAAAAATAATGAAACCAGTTTACCTTGGCTGCCTCTATGCGCAGCTGAGATCTGTCCTGGACACTCATCGGGGACTGCATACTTCCCGAGCGGTCCATGAGGAAGACAAATTCTCCACGGACAGGTGACTGAGCTTCTGGGATATCTGGATAAAAGCTCACCATTGCTGATGGGTCTCCCATCACACACTCTGCATAGAAAGCAAAGGCACTGTAAGATGTGGAGGAACTCAAGATCCTAACACCCCCAAGCATCAACTGCAGTGAGTTCAATAGGGAGCCAAGGGAACTCAAATCTAAAACACTGTGGTTGATTTGCACACTGTGTCTGTGTGCAAAGGAGATGAGGTGTGCTATGAGCATATAAAAAAAAGACAGAAAGCAGGTCAGAAATGGTAAAAGAGCACAGGAAGTCAGCAGGCACAGGCAAGAATTAAAACACTGTGACCAGATGTCAGATAAATGAGTAAAACACATAGGGTTAAAATGTTCCAGCAGTGGGAACCAGCAGTTAGCATAATGGCTATGTCGCTGGACTCCCACATAGTCAACCGTGGTTCGCGTCCTGGACCCGGTGGCTTAAAACTCACGCTGGGCTTGTGTGCGTGCGTGCCCAAGATCCCGACAGGAGAATGGAGGAGAAGGGATTGCGGCATGACCATCCCCTCTGGGGGGTGATTTCTCGCTTTCTGTCTCTATGTCTCTTTCTGTCTGTCTGGCGAGCGCACACGCCCTATAGTGAAAAATCTCTCAAAAAAAAAAAAAAAAAGAAAAGAAAAAAATGTTCCAGCAGTGAGCCAGCAGGGGGCCTGGAGGTCAGGGCACTGGGTCCCACAGAGCCGACTCTGCAGTTTGAGCCCCAGACCTGGTGGCCTGAAGAACATGTCGAATATTTGTGCATGTGTGTCCAAAATCCCCAAAGGAGAATGAAGGCATGGCCATTCCCAAGAGGGGTGACTTCTCACTTTCCCTCTCTCATTCTGTCTGTCTCTCTCTGGCCACCACAGTATGTGCCCTACGATCAAAATCTAAAAAAAGTTTCAGCAGTTGCAAAAAGAATCAGACTAGTCTACTTGCAGAGATAAACCTTGTTAAGTCAAATCCATGGGAAATTTATCACTGGGCCCTCGTTTAAGTCCTTCATTACAACTTGAACATGCCATGTTTCCTGGGCAATGCTTAGGCTGACACTAGAGTAGCTAAGGTTGTAACGCACCTTTTAAACACGAAGGGGTCTGGTTCTGGGAGGAAGCACTTGGCCACACTGCCAGAGAAGGCAGCCCTGGGCATGCCAGCCCACCCGCCTGCTTTATGAGGTACCAAAGCATAGCTGTGAGTTATTATTAAAAGCAAGTGAAAGCAAATGCGGGAATCAAATCACTAATATCAAAACAGATTTAAGGAGAATGGCAATATTATGTCAGATGTAGTTTTATAGTTCATAACAGAACATAGAATATACTTTTTTCTGGGACCTGCAGATGGTAGAGTGGTTATGTTGCTGGACTCCCATGCAGTGGATCGCAGTTCAAGTTTCTGACCCTGGTGGCCTAAAACTCACACCAGGCATGTGGTCCATGCGTGCCCAAGATCCCAAGAGAAGAATGGAGGAGAAGGGATTGTGGCATGGCCATCCCCCCGAGGGGTAATTTCTTGCTTTCTGTCCTTCTGTGTCTCTCAGAAAGCACATGCGCCCTATTGCAAAATTCTCTAAGAAAAATTGAAAACATACTTTTTCCTATTTCTACAGAGTGTTTCCAGAACTACAGGTTTAAATACTGAACAACTCTGGGATTCAATATGATCACAGAACCTGGTTCAGTTTAGTTAGTGGGATACTCCAATAACCAAGATGGCTTCTAAATAAAATGGATGTGACCCAGCAAATACTTAATAGAACACTGGTTCAATAATGATGTTTATGGGGCCAGCAGATGACATGGTGGTTAAGGATTCCCACATGGCTTACCATGGTTCAAATCCCAGATGTGGCAGCTTGAAAATCATGCCAGTTGGGACTAGGTGGTGGCATGGTGCTTAAGATGCTGAACTCCCACTTGGTTGAGTCTTGGACCCAGTGTCTTAAATATCATGTTGGTCATCTGTACATGTATGTCCAAAATTCCAAGAGAATACTGGAGAAGAGATTGTACTGTGGCCATTACCTTGGGCGATGATTTCTCACTTTTTGTCTCTCTCTGTCCCTCTGGAGAGCACACATGCCCTATAGCAAAAACCTCTCAAAAAAAATTAAAATCATACCAGGTACGTGTGCATGTGTGCCCACAATCCTGAGAGGAGACTGGAGAAGGGACTGCAGTGTGGCTTTCCTCCCTAAGGGGCGACTTCTCACTTTCCCTCTATCTCTCTTTATTTCTCTCCTGTGAGCACATGTGCTCTATGGCAAAAACCTTTATAAAAAATGTTTATACAACCAGATCTGATTATACAATCCAGATTCCAGATTACAAATAGCATTTTTTGGTGGGGGAAGGGGACCGGACAGCACTGGGAAATCAGCAAGGCTGCTGTGGATATGACAGATCAACACATCCAACTGTCAAGAATATCAGGCAAATGCTAGGATTATTTTTATTGTATTTCTGTCAAGACTGACCATTACATGTTTATGAACTGGCTGTGACTTATTTGTTCATGTCCTTTGCCCAATTATCTAATGATCTACTTAAATTTGTCCACAAAATGTCATCACATGATGTTGATTAAATCTAACCATTTCTGCATATGCTAGTGTAAGCCATTCCAAGCAATATGTTTTACCTGCCTCCTGGTGGAGAGAAAAGAAAGCAAGAGTAACCTGAGAGTCATTCCAGATAGGGAGTTCCCTCCTGTGTGACTACGAAGGAGGAAAGAAGTACCTGGCTCCATGGCAGGCATCCCCGTTTCCACGGCTACAGTGGGGGAGTGCACCCCACTGTAGTAGATCAGGAGTTCCACATCTCGATCAAACTTGTGTCCATCAGTCAAGGAGACCTGAGCAGGCGACAGGCCAAGGAGCCACATTAGAACTGTCACTGTTTGCTTCCTGGGGCTGAAGTCAAAGGAGAAGGCTCTGGGCATCTTGCAAGGGTGAGCTGATCAGGAGGCAAAGGTGACGATGGAGAGAAGGCTCTGGACATTAATGGGCTAAGGCAGGCTCACAGCACAGCTCCTTCTGGGTTACAGGGAAAAGCAAGGAACATTCGGGAAGGACCGGGTCAAGTCGGAGGAACAGAGGTGCTGCTGACAGTAGAGCTTGCTCACTAACTACCTGAGCAGTGGTCTTGTCATCTCCCAGGTACTTGACAGGACTCAAGGAGCAGTTGGACTGCACCCTTTCAATACCGTGCTGGGAACTGATGGTGGCAACCATGCTGAGTGTGTAGGGCAGGTCCTCCGGAGGAACTATCGGAGTCTTCATGTTAACACAACTGTCCTTAGTCCTTCCTACAAAGGTTACCTGAGTTCAGTTTTCCTGCCAATACTTTTAATATACCAGCAACCTTAAGAGTTCCCCAACTATGTCACCACCCCCGCCATTCAAAGGGGAGCGGTACTCACTAGAGAGCTGGTACCTAGGATTCAGGACGGCCGGGAGCACACAGCGCAGGGCCCCATCTGCTTCCAGGGGCAGCTCCTGCACATACCGCAGGGTGAGTGCGGCCTTTGACCCAGGCTGAAGGTTCCCTACATTACAACAGAAGACATCCCTGGAGTACCCGTCCTCCTCTAGCAGGAAGGCCTGGTGGCCCTGGGAGAGGGCATTCTCATAGTCAGTGTGGGCCTAAGGGGAACAGAGTGATGGAGAAAAAGGTAATGTTCAAATTTACCATCGTGGTTAAGAGCTGAAGAGTGCAGGGAACAAAGACAGGCGGGAGGGACTGGGACTGTCTCATCAAGGACACGGCTACACTTCAAATGCTTCTAACTGGGTTTTCTTCAAAAATGGTTTTAGATAAACAGAAGGACATGAAGGAAAGAACATTGGACCTCAGCATTTTCTGTGACACTGCTGTTGATAGGGACCCCAGAGAGCATGCGAGAAAGAAACAAGAGGGAGGTAATCCTCATCCCTTGACCTTCATCTTGTCCTGTAGTTCTGCCACAATTTTCTTCCCATCCACCAAGGCCTCAAAGCTGTAGACAGCAGAGTCTTCATCCATGGGGAACACGAAGAAGGTCTCCAGAGGAGCCTTCTCCTCATTCTCGTAGTGTAAGGTTGCAGACACACCAGCCACGAACTCATGAACGGCCAAGGTGACAGAGGCACTGGGGACAGAACAGAATTCCAGCGTAAACAACAGAAAGCCTCACTCAGGCCGGGCACTGGGTAGGATCCAAAGATACAAGGCAGGGAAGTCTTGAACCAGGCTTACCTGGGTCCTTCTGGAGGGTGAGGAGGCCACAGGGAGACACCATGGTGATGCAGTGCTTCTGCTGAAAAGACACATCACAGACAGAGTGACGTGGTAGGAGCCATCTACTCAAACACCAGGACCTCACGAGCTCCTCTCTGGCCTAAAAATACATCCCGAGGGTTAATGTGGGAGCTGGGACGGGAGACCAAGATCCCAACTCCTCTGGAATATTGAATAGTTATCAGTACACCCCTGAGCCTCGGTACACTCCTTTTAAAGCGAGAGCCATCACACCTACGCATCGTATGTGAATTAATGCATGTGAAGGCCCTCAACAGGGCCTGGCACAGAGGCGTGTCGTCCATGCCCTAGACGCCGGGACTGCTCCTGTTATCACAGCTGCTGTTCAAGAAACCGCTGCTGGGCCTGCTTTGGTTCAGGCTATTCAGAGACTGCAGATGGGAAGCTGCGTGATCCCAACCCACTCCTGCAACTTAGCACACTTATGGGACTCATAACTGAATCCACTGTCGGTCTTCTCTAAGATATTCTAATATAATTCTTACACAGGCAACGTGCTCTCTATTTTAAATCAGGCTTTCCTAAACACAGCTTCCAAATTTCATAACCCAAGACAGCCATTTCACACGATGTGGTGACAGATACATTTGATGTTTCCAGGTTATGATTTACATTATAGATTCTTTTATCCAGAATCTGTAGGGAGAGGGCTGGGCCAGTGACAGCCCCGACCATTCTGAGGGGCCCCTCCATCTCTGTCAATGCGTGCCCTGATCTGTAGCTCCAGCACAGGAAACAGCGTGTTCCCTGCAGACACACCTTTGGGAGCTGCATGGCACTGCCAAAACACAGAGGATGCAGAGTAAAATGAAACTAATGTGCTTGTTCAGAGGCCCTGGGCCAGCTGAGAACGTACCTACCAACTGGAAAACACAAGGACTCCTGAGAAAGGCAGCTTGCTTTCTTTCTTTTTCTCTCTCTCTTTTTTTTTTTTTTTGTTGAGAACTCAACAAAATAAAATTCTAGTTTATGTTGGGCATTGTTTCACACATGCATCAGGCAGGCCATGAATAAATAAGCACAGTAACTTCATAGACAAAAAAAAGGGGGGGGGAAGCCTTTTATATTTGGCCTTTTTAACCATCACATACAAACCAACTACTTATAGCACACACAAAAATGTTACTGGGATACTCAGAATAAGATTGCTTTTTTTGTTTTTGCTTTTCTCACAGGGTTTTCTCGCCTTAGAGATCAGAGTGAACATGGTCACACCACAAGTAACTCTGAAACAGGGCAGAGGAGACATCTGGACCCCCAAGATCATAAAAAAAGGCTGACCCCTAATGATATGTACAAAAACAAAATGGCAATAAAAAACACAAACAAACTTTCCCTTTTAAAGTACTTTTAAGAAAAAAAGGCAAGCCCTGGAGGCAAGAAAAGGGGGGGGGAAGCCTTTTATATTTGGCCTTTTTAACCATCACATACAAACCAACTACTTATAGCACACACAAAAATGTTACTGGGATACTCAGAATAAGATTGCTTTTTTTGTTTTTGCTTTTCTCACAGGGTTTTCTCGCCTTAGAGATCAGAGTGAACATGGTCACACCACAAGTAACTCTGAAACAGGGCAGAGGAGACATCTGGACCCCCAAGATCATAAAAAAAGGCTGACCCCTAATGATATGTACAAAAACAAAATGGCAATAAAAAACACAAACAAACTTTCCCTTTTAAAGTACTTTTAAGAAAAAAAGGCAAGCCTTGGAGGCAAGTTTGGTTCTTTTTTCCTCCCCTGTTGCAAATTCCCGCTGAGATTTTGCTGGGCAGCAGCTTTTCCAGAACTGCCCCATGGAGATTCTAGGCCTCAGTGTTCACCCAATCGCCATTTACTATTGTTGCTGGCAGTGGTTGTTGATTTTTTTTAAGTTTTTGCACAGGGCGCGTGCCTCATAAGAAAGAGACTGAAAGAACTCACTCCCCCAAGGGATGGCCACACTGGAATCCCTTCTCCATTCTGCTGGGATTTGAGGCATGCAGGTACACGATCCCAGCATGATTTTCAAGCCACCAGGTCCAGGGACTCCAACCACACTTGGACCGGTGGGAGTCCAGCACCTTAACTACAAGGCCACCTGCTTCCCTGCCCATCAGGATTTATAACCCTGAGCCCTACACCAATTCAAAGCCTAGTGTCCAAGATCACCCATCAGGTGGGGATGGTTCTCACAGGCCTTGCCTCACCCCACAATCAGCACCAATAAGTCTGGCTTTTCTATGTTTATTTATATCTGTGTTTATTTTGAGCAGCTGGATTAAAACTGAGTGAGTCAAAACGGCTCAATACTGACCACAAGGCAGGGCAGTGTCAGCTGTGGGGACAGAAGGCAGGCAGCCAGGCTGGGAGGGGGGACTTCCCTGCCACCACAGGGAGCTTGTGGGGCTGCTTGGGGGGCCACGGGCAGGAAAGGGGACAGCAGAGCTCTGGCCATGCAGGGCTCACCAAGGGCAGCCAAGCAAGGCTAGGCGCAGGAGGGGACCAGCTTTCTCTGGAAGGACAGACCCCCTCAGGGCAGGGCTGTGCTCTTCACTCCCATCTCCTGGACAAAGGCACACTGCTGTCCTGGCTAGCTCCTTCTCCAGGGGCTCTTCAAAAGACTCGCCATGAACGCAAGAGTCAGGAACACAGAGGGCACCATGCTGAGCAGGCGGCTGGATCTGGGGGACACTCGAGTGTCACGGTGCCTGTGTTGGACAGTCACCCTGCAGCCCAGGGCCAGGAAGAGCTGGTGCAGCGGCCACCCTGAGCAGGGTGGGGCGGGGACAGGGTGCAGGCTACATTTTCAGCCTGGCTCCCAGCGTCCTGGCACTTACAGAGGGACAGCCTGCCTCTGAAATTGCTACAGAGGGGCAGGGGGCTGCCACAGGGTGGTTGCAGGAAGGTGGAAGCGGCATTTCCAAAGATACATTTAAATAAAACGAGAAAACAGGACTCGTCTAGATCCGAGGAAGGAAGCAAGGAGGAAGGGGAGGAAAGTAACAGAGAAGCAGAGTGGACAGTGGGGCGTGGGACACTTAGGAGAGGGCTAACTCCTCCAGTCGCAGGAGACTCCTGCCGCGCCCGCCACAGACTCCGGGTTCAATTCCCCACCTTGGTCTACAGAGAAGGATCCCGGACAGATCCCATAACGGGGGGAGGGCAGCTTGGCCGGCGGAACCTCTGTCTTCAGGTGCACGTGAGACCCCGCCCCAGAGCCCGCAGGTCCGCCGCCCGCCGGCCCCTGAGATCCGCAGAGCACCCGGGACTGCGAAGTGAAGACTGGTGGTGCCGTTTCCAGGAAGGCCCGCCCCCTCCTAGGGACCGGCGGTAATTTACGACGGCGGCCTAGGGATCGACTGACATTCTTCAACAAGTTTCAGACTTTCGCTTTTCTCTGAACTCAGCGGAAAGTCGTCGCCTTAGGAACTTTTACTTTTTCCCTTGCCTGGTCTTCTCTAAGGAGCAATTCGAGGAGAATAATCAAAGGAAAGGCAAAAGAAGGGATTTGTTTTCCAAGCTAAAACGCCGCAACAGCAATCACATCAACGATGACACCAGCCCGTGTGTTTCTACGGTAGATCTCTGGACCTGGGTTTAGGATTGCGAGGCCCTGCTGGTGAGAACAATGGCTCAGTGACTCCTCTGGAGTTGGTCAGTTACTCCGGGGTCCTGCCCTGTGTGCTGCGGGGAGGAGGAGGAGGAGCCAGGGCAGGCACACACTCCTGTCAGGATGGAGAACCTCCAGCTGCGGAGGATCACGTCTTCAATCCTGGGTCCCTCCTGCAGAAATGAAATACCCCTACGGATTATGGGTGGGGTCGAGGCGATGACAGTGAAATGACTGAGAGCATGTGTGGTTGTCCTGGTCAAGGCCAGCAGAAGCAATCCAGTTTCCTATACCTTTTCCTATTTCAAGGCGATTAAATCCGGGACTTAAAGAGCCCTATTGCTGCTGAGGCTCTGCTGAGGTGAACACTCGACTGATCTCCCTCGTGTATTTCCTGTGGTTTTACGTCGCTCAGTGATTTGTTCTCTTGTCTATAAAATGGGGATAATGGCGTATCTACCTTCCTGGGTTTGTTTTTAAGAATAATAGATTTATTGTTTTAGAGTTTTTGCTATAGGGTACGTGCACTTGCCAGAGAGAGAGAGAGAGAGACAGTGAGAGAGAAGGTGAGAGATCACCCCCAAGGGGAGATGACCACTTCGCAATCCTGTCTCCTTCATTCTCTGCCTGGGATCCTGGGCACACATGCACACGTGCCCAGTGTGATTTTCAAGTCACCGGGTCCAGGACTCAAACTATGGTCAGCCATGTGGGGTCCAGCGGTGTAACCAGTATGCCATCTGCTGACCCCAAGATCTAATGGATCTTAATGAATGTGAAAGTATGTATGAGTTTAGTATCCTTTATCTTAAATCCTTGGGGCCAGCTGTGTTTTAGATTATTTCTTTCTTTCTTTTGTTTTCTTCAGATTTTGAAATTGTTTACGTATTATACGTGATGAGATATCTGGGGCTGGGATCCAACGCAAGTGTAAACGTTGAAACTCCTTTAGGTTCCTATGCATATCATACATATAGGCTGAAGGTAATTTTACCCCCAATGTTTTAAGTAACTTTGCATATGAACCCTTTCTGGACATGTTCCACAGGGGGACGTGGGCTTGGTAAAGATGTAGAGCAGTAGAAGAGGACTGGGAAGATCTTTTTTTCTCTCTAGGATGTTAAATAAGCTGTGCAACAGTGTTTCAACTTGTCAGGTGAGGTCGGTGTGTATACACTAAAAAATTTCAGATTTTAGAGCATTTTATATTTTGGATATTCAGATTAGGAATGCTCAAATAAGGGATGTAAATATATAGTTGATCCGTGACCAGCACGTTTGTACGGTGCAAATCTACTAATACACAAGATTTCTTCAATAAATAGTATAAATGTATTTTCTTTTCTTTATAATTTTCTTTTCTTTCTTTCTTTCTTTTCTTTTCGTTTCTTTTATTATTTTTTTTTTTGGAGAGTTTTTTGCTATAGGGCGTGTGCACTCGCCAGAAAGACCGAGAGAGACAGAGAGATAGAAAATGAGAAATCACCCCGGGGGGCTGGCCACACCACAATCCCTCCTCCTCCATTCTCCTCTCAGGATCTTGGGCACACACACACACATGTGCCTTGCATGAGTTTAAGCCACCGGGTCCAGGACTCAAACCGTGGTCAGCTACATGGGAGTTCAGCGGCATAACCACTACACTAACTGCTGGGCATCCCCTTCCTTGTGATTTTCTTTATCACATTTCCTGTAGCTTGCTTTATTATAATAGAGAATACAATACATATACTTATTCAGTCTTAGGGAATCGAAAGTTTCATGTGGATTTTTCATCTCTGTATTGTTCAAAGGTTGACAGAGTATGTGTTTGAAAAGAATGAAGAGTTAACAGGACAGTAGAGTCATTGTTATCAGCGCAAACTTTTATATGAGAGAGTAAATAGTTTCTTCATGGCTTATGGAGCTCTTTGGGCTCTGTCACACAGTACCCCTGTGCTGTTCAAAGATTGAAGAGGTGTGTACACACACATACATGTACATACATGCATATGTACACATTTAGTAAAGCACAATGTGAACATCGATTCTGTTTTATCAGTACTAGGCCCTAGAACCATGTTTTTTTTAATGTGGACCAAACTAATTATGTGAGGGAATGATCCTTTTCTTTGGATATAAATCACGTCTAGAATTTTCTTGTGGTCAAAACTTCTATTAGTTGAGGTTTATGGACAACAAAAGGAAAACATTGGAAAAGTGACCCGAGATCATTATCTGATCCAGCTATGGCAAGAGCTTAGAAAGAAAGGGCTGCTGCAGATCAGAGGTGGCGGCTTCCTGAGAAGGAGCTGAATCAGGAAGCACCCATTTGGTGTGTGTTAGTGGGAGGGCAAATATATCAAATTATACCTAGTTATGGGGACAGCAGATGGCATAGCCGTACATTGCTGGACTCCCACAGGGCCGATTGTGGCTTTGGGTCCAGGTTTGGGTGCTTTGAAACCCTCACAATGTGTGTGACTGCCTAAGATCCCAGGAGGAAAATGAAGGAAAAGGGGTTGCATGTAGCCATTCTCTCTGGGGAGTGATTTCTCACTTTCCCTCTCACTGTCTCTGTCTGTCTGTCTGTCTCTCTCTCCAGTGAGCATATAGACCATAAGGCAAAAACCTCTAAAAAAAAAAAACTAGCTATGAAAAACATGAATGCATTTTGTTTATGTTTATGCATACCTTGTTTAAGTATTATGGATAATTTCATTCTTTTCATAGAAAATATTAATTAATGAGTCAATTAATCTAACTTTTAAAAGAAAAGCATGTTATTCATTTTGTTAGTCAAAATATACTTGTTGGGCTTCTGAATGCCAGGGACTGTTCCAGATATGGCATTAGACAATACACAAAACAGACAAAAATCCTTTCTACCTGGGGCTTACATTGTAAGGGCAAGAAATAATAAAAGAAAAATAAGCAAATAAGTAAAGAATAAGTAAAGAAGAAAATATCTGGCAGTGAAAGTGTGTAAAAACCACAAAATAGTATAATAGCAAATAAATAGCGGCTACTTTAGATTAGGTACCTCTACTCAAAGCTTTATGACTTAGTGATGCTGGGTATTCCCCAAGATGATTTCTTGCCTTCCTTTTCATGCTAATGGGAACCTCAAGTATGGCTAAGTCTATGGCCATTCATAATAAAGACATTCCCAACTTCCCTTAAAGCTGGTAGGACTTTCTGACTAACTCTGGCCCCTGGGATACAAGAAATGATATGTGCAATGCAAAGAAATGAAAACAAAGAAAAGAGTATGGCCTCCCCTTCACGTTAGCCTCATCCTGATCACTCTTGGGAATGCAAGTGTATTCTGGCTATCCTGGACACAAGAACTAGGAAAATAACACATGATCATGGAGAAGCAACAGGTCAGAGGATTCTAAATCCCTGAGGTCCTTAGGAAGCAAATCCATTGTTATCAGCACAGAATTTTATATGAGAGAATACTATGAGAGGATACATTTCATGGTTTATAAAGCTCTTTGGGCTCCATGCCACACAATCCTTATCTTACACCTGGTTATAGTCAATAAAAACAAATAGACTTTTAAGGAACAGTCTTCTTTTGAATGTGAAAAAAACATGATTGCATAAAACAGAAAGGGAGATTTGTGTGCTATAAACATAGTGTCCAATTCATTCCATCACTCAAGACCACCTGCTTTCTTTTCTCATTGTTCTGTGTTTAAGATCTCGGAGTTTAAGGCTCCTGTTCTGCTTGTTCTCTCACCTCTGATGTTCCCATAGCAATTCCTCTAAACTTCCTATTGTTATCATACATGAGTACTTTAAGTAAATAGATCTCCAAATGCATAAAATTATTTGATTAATAAATACATATAAATGCTAGTGGTTGTATATATCTTCTCTTAAGCCTTGTGATTGCTATCCACTGTAGATCTTCTAAGGTACATTTTAAGATTAAGCAACAAATGCTTACACATGTACACAAGTCACACAGTTGGAAGTGCACTTGCACATTCGTAATTATTGAAGCATTATTCACAAGCACTAAGGGATGGAGTCAAGCTAAGTGTCCAATAACTGATGACTGAATTATAAAAAAGTGGTAGATGTACACTATGGAATATTAGTCAACCACATAAAACAGTGAGATTCTGTCTTGATACAAAGTAGATGAATCTTGGGACCAGCAGTTAGCATAATGGCTATGTCGCTGGACTCCTACGTAGTCAACTGCGGTTTGAGTCCCGGACCCAGTGGCTTATACTCACACCAGGCGCGTGTGCGTGCATGCCCAAGATCCTGAGAGGAGAATGGAGGAGAAGGGATTGCGACATGACCATCCCTCCTGGGGGGGGG
>NW_006160139.1:1660419-1664122 GCF_000334495.1 Tupaia belangeri chinensis | reverse complement strand
TAGGTGATCTCAAAGATTTAATGCTAAGTGAAATAAGCTACATTATGAAAGACAAGTGCTCATATATACCGAACGTCTTCACTTTATGGCAAAAATGGAAAGATTTGAACACAGAAGTAGAGAGGGTTACTATAGGTACGAGAGACTGCTTGGTCTTGGAAACAAACATTTGACAGACAAAGGAATAAATGTAAATGGGGCAAATGGGTCATGAAGTAGCAAACCACAACAGAAAAACATGGAAAATTGCTAACTTTTTACATATGCCTCAAAATAAGTAATAAAAACAGAAAAAGATAGTAGAGCCAAAATTGAAGGTACGCAGGATAGTATAGTGTTCTTTGAAAATGACAAATATGATAATGTTCTTGATTTGATAATCTCACACTGCATGTTGCTATGAAAAGCCATATTGTTCCCCACAAAGATATACAACAAATTAAATGTAAATAAGAAACTATGAAAAATAAATAAAATAAAAAAATAAACAAAAAGCCAAAACTAAAAATTTTATCTTAAAATTATGAATAAAAGGTGGGAAAAAATAATGAAGGGAAAAGGAAGATCCTACCAGTAAAATTATGAAAATAAGAAATCTATGTTCCATCCAGTTTTAAGAAATAAAAATATCATGAGATCATGTAGTATGTTAGGAAGTTGATAAGCATTATCTTAGTTAATCCTCACAATTATCTATGAAATTCTATTGCAACTTTTTTTTGAAGATTTTTGCCATAGGTACATGTACATGCTTTTGTCAAAAGAGACATACAGAGAGAGACCAAGAAGGAAAATGAGAAATCACCATGCAAGTATGAGGCCATGTTGTCATCCTTTCTGCTCCAGTCTCCTTTCAGGAATTTGGGCATACACTCACAGAGACCAAGAGTGATTTTTTAAATTTTTTTTTATTTAAATTCATTTATTTACATTCATTCACTGTACATAATGACAACATACAAAATGAGATTTTCCATACAGAGTATACTGTATATTGGCTCGATCAAGCACATCAGCATACATATTATCATCAACAAATAATTTTCCATTTCTTGTTTTCTATATGTTTTGCTTTTTGTCCTCATCCTTGATTCCCTATCTCTTACCCTCTGCCATCTCCCACTCTCCTTCCATTCTACTCATTGAAGCTTATGCCTAAAGTTGGACTTGTGTTCATAGAAATGTATATATCAGCTGTGCTTGCTATGAAAACATTTAGATTAAGATCTTTAGTGACTCAATAAAATGTGGGGGGAAACAGTATAGAAAGCAAACATAGATACCAAGAGTGATTTTTAAGTCACCTAGTCTGGGACTTGAACAGTGGTCAGCCATGTGGGAGTCCAACACCTTAACCACCACGCTACATGTGGCCCTGTAAGGCCTTTTTGCAAAACACACTATAAAGGTTCAGAGAGAACCATTACCTTGCTCAAGGACATGCAGCTAATGAGGAACAGGTTTGTTCTTCACACCTGGAACCCTCTGGCTCCAAAGTGAATTTCCTATTTATCACATCATTGTTTCACCCACAGCCATAAGAGGTGAGGGAACAGGTAGAAACTGGACAAATGACAGATTTGACAGACCACTTCCCTGAGAACAACAGGGGTGAGTGGGATAGCCACCCGAAATAGAAAAATACAAAAGTCAGGAGAGATCCACAAATTCCTCAATTACAAATTCCTTTCCAGATTATCTCGATTGCCATGTCCTATTTTCTTTTTTTTTTTGGAGATGTTTTCGCTATAGGGCGCGTGCGCTTGCCAGACAGAGAGAGACATAGAGACAGAAAGCGAGAAATCACCCCCCAGGGGGGATGGTCACGCCGCAATCCCTTCTTACGTGGGAGTCCAGCAACATAGCCATTACGCTAACTGCTGGTTCCCAGCCATGTCCTACTTTCTAAACTCTCTCAACATCTGGCATAATTACTCCCTGTGCTCAGAGGGCTCCTGCTCCCTCAGTCTCAGGATAATTCATGGATGAAGCTCCAGAGGGACTATGAGACAAAGACACTACAAAGGTAGGAGATATTTTTACTTCTGCGAACTCTGAGGAAATCACTCTAGATGATAGGGAACCATCAGATGTATAGCAACCTCTTTCTGTGTAATTCTGAATGACAAAGAAGACTGTTTGAGGGCCACAACTAGAAAATCCAGGCTCAGTCTCCTGGTACATAGGGAAGGGAGAGGTTGGCATGGAGATCCCCAAACTCTAGAGAAGAAACAAGATAAAAGGAGGAAAATCGCTTGTTTTCCTGACTTGAAACAAAAATGATTTTCTGTACATGTAAGTGCTTCAAATTCTCCCCATCTATGTCGATTTTTACTTTTTACTTTCACTCCATGTAACTGTAACATTCTTCTCCATCTATTAAATTATGTTATTGCACCTAATCAACATTCATAGGAGACCTTCTTTGTGTCCCAGGAGTGTTTTCTAAATACTTCCCCAAACTGTGAGTTGTTTAGTATGAGCTCTGCTCAGGCTCACAGAGTCAGAGCACACCACTGTGTTTACCCTTGCACAGAGGACAGAAGTAGAGAACTGAGCTGGGAACCTGCAATGTGTCATATTCTTCAAACTACAGAATCCTGTTTAACCTCAAGATCAGTCCTTAGGGTATATTACTATCCTTATGTTAGATATAAATCAACTGAAGCCAACAAAAAAGTCACAAAATTAGTAAGACCATAGACTTAAAACTGAAGTCTGGTGCCTAAAAGATCTTATCTTTGGGACTGGCAGATGGAGTGATGGCTTACTTTCCTACTCCCTCTCTCTCTCCCTCTCTCTCTCTTTGATGAAATTAAAAATAATAATTAAATTTAATTTTAAAAACCCTTATCTTTCCTCATTATTTTCCCCAGTTGTCTCCTCTCTTCCTGCCAATAATAGGATCTTCCATCTCTCACAAGTTTATCTCATGAATATAATCATATGTAATCAGTAAAGCTATTCTGTGAGGTCAGTATCATCTCTGTTAATTAAAACAAACATGTAGTGGGTATCCCCCTGCACCATCCCAATTGTAAGAACCTTTCACACTTTGATATTTTTCCCTTCACTTGATCTTGACTTCAAATACCTCCTTTTTCCTTTTCTATTTTAATTTACTGTAGAGCACTTGCACTCACCAGAGAGAGACTGAGAAAGAGAGGGAAGGTGAGAAGGTACCCCCTAGGGAGATGGCTATCCCAGTCTCTTCTCCATTCTCGTCTCAAGATTGTGGGCACACATCACTACTTTTACTTTCACTCCATTTGAGCTTAAAATTCTTATGAGAATTATTTCAAAGAAAAGACATGCTCCCTCACTTGAAGTGACAAGGAGTTAATTTAAGATTAGAATACTTTGCCTTCCACAAGGCTGTAAAGGTTTTCAACCATTGCCTACTTCGATTTATATCTAGAGAAGTTCACTGGACAGGTTATTGTATAGAAGACTTTGCCATAGAGCTGGTAAGACTTCTCATAGTTGTTTCATATCAATCACCTTGCAGCTGCCAATTTGAAGGCAGAGAAATTCAGAAAGTTATATGTAGTTTTCAGTTCATCCCTAAACTGGGAGTTCAGACACTATTTGAAATAGCCTTCAGACAGCTTTTTTAGCATTTGATCCCAAAGGTTAATGATAAAATAATGTTTTTCGAGAGTTCTTTTTTTTTTTTTTTTTTTTTTTTTTTGCTATAGGGTGT
>NW_006160139.1:1650215-1660361 GCF_000334495.1 Tupaia belangeri chinensis | reverse complement strand
AGGATGGCCACGCCACAATCCTTTCTCCTCCATTCTCCTTTTGGGATCTTGGGCATGAATGCACACACGCCTGGTGTGAGTTTTAAGTCACTGGGTCCGAGATTCGAACCGCGGTCGACTACATGGGAGTCCAGCGACATAGTCATTACACTAACTGCTGGTCCCATGTAATTCATGTTATTTGAGAGTCTCACTTTCTTGTTTTAATAATTTCAATAGATGGGAACTGCAAATAAATAAATAGAATACTAAATAAATACTAAATAAATAAATTTATTTTTTAACTGGTGAAGAAATAGGTGGCTAGCATGTAGAATGCCAGCATACTGAGATTCATGCTCGTGTATAGGGCTATACGGTGCACCATTATCTCTGTGGAGATCCTGGGATCTCCATATGGGGAAATCGGCTTTCTCCCAAGGGAATAGCTCATAGAAATTAACTTTGTTTCTTGTTTTGTTTCTGTTTTTATTTTTGTTTTTGTTTTTGCTAGCACAAGCAACATTTTGTTTCCTCTAGAACTACATCTAAAATGTTACAAGAAATTGACTTATCATGGCTTTGGTACCATGAAAAGCGTTCCCTTCAAATTGAAGATTGGGACAAAATTGATATTTGTTTGCATACAGAACCTCACACTCCTATCAAAATCCTCCTTGTCTGGCATTTATGTCATAATGCTATATTTATTTTTATTTTTTTTTTTTTTTTTGGGGGGGGAGAGGTTTTTGCTATAGGGCATGTGTGCTCACCAGAAAGACAGACAGAGACAGAAAGACAGAAAGCGAGAAATCACCTCCCCAGGGGGAATGGCCATGCTGCAGTCCCTTCTCCTCCATTCTTCTATTGGGATCCTGGACACTCACGCACATGCACCCTGCATGAGTTCAGGCCATTGGGTCTAGGACTTGAACCATGGTAGACTACATGGGAGTTCAGCGACATAGCCATTATATTAACTGCTGTTCCCATGCTATATTTCTGTGTGGAACTCCTCCCACATTAATGTCAGAAAGAAAACTGTCCCAAGAAAGGAAAGGGCTAACTCCTAGTCCCTCAGCTACTTTTTATTCATCAGTTCCTGTGTCTGCACCTCTTACACCTTCTACTGACTCTTTTGGCACCTTCTCTTCCTCCTCCTCCTCCATTTAAGGCCATGAACATTAAATTTAAAAGATATATTATCAAGGATTGTAAGGGAAAATTAAGGAAGCCTCTCTCCAAATGTAAATGCTATGATAAAGGCTTTTACTGAACTAACCAGTGCCACTCTTCCACTGATGTGTCCAGAAAACGTGATACCAGGCACACCTCCAGCTTAAGACCCAGGGAAGTCTCACTCTCATCCCAATCCAACCCAGTAACAGATGAGAGCTCCAAACAAACAACTGGCCCAGAAATTTATGACTCCATTCATGCTACAGTTGGAAGTGCTGGCATTGATTTGATTGCCCAAGAGGATGTTTCTTTAAGTGTGTCCATAAAGGGCTCCCTAGTAGTTAGTCAGTTATGAGGACCTCTAAAAGACAGGCATGCTTAAAACTTAAAAGCAGAAGAGATCCCATGGTGATCTTAATAAACCTAATCGTCTCCATACTTTTAAAACAAAAAAGGGTGAATCTAGCCCCCCCAACTCATTCTGCCAAATTGCTTTCTTTGACCATATTTAAGTTGAATCATCTAAATCTGACTTTTGATTCAAAATTACATCAATGGAGTACTACTTAACAACATAAAAACGTCCCCAAGCAAGTGTTTTTTTAAAATGCCACCAGATCCAACCTGACAAGATCCAGCTCCTCTAATAACCTGGGGAAGAAGGTTTCTCTCTGTGCTTACTCTGTGCTTACAGGTCCGGTTTGGATCCCCTCTTGGTGCGTATGACCTGCACACTATGAGCTGGAATCAGATGCTGAGAGTAAGAGACAGAAGAGGCCGACTGAAGCTAACATCAGGACTTGGAGACATCAAGGCCTTGTTCAGTGACACCCAAAAATGCTGACAGAGATGAACAAGGAACTGACCCTTGAAAATCTGTTTCTTACCATGTGTACAAAACTTACTGTAAACTCTATGATACTTTGTTGTATCGTGATATACCTGTTCCTGGCCTTCCACCATCTACTGCTGTAAACAATTTTTCTTTGGCGCTATATTTCTATTGATTGTTCTATTAACCACTTGTTGTATTCATGTGGTGTCCTTATGCCTATCACTGTGTTGGCCCATTCCTCCTAGACAGGAGAGGGTCACATTGGCTTTTAAAACAAGAAAGGGAGATATGTGAGGATATGCAGCCTGGCAGTATGAATGGCAGTTATCTGCATGCCTTGTTAATTACTCGCTTGAGCTGGCTGACACATGCCTTATATGCCAGGCGTTCTGTGGAATCATCTGTGGAACACGGGAAACATCCTGACCCTGGCTAGGTCATGCTATTCCTGTTCTATATAATGTTTATGACTTACATATTATCCTCTTTGGTGCATACTCAGACAGCCTTCCTTGGAGCTGCAGAGGACCAGCATAAGTAATCTGGCTTGACCTATGATGCTTAATAGGATCACACATGATAGTAAGAAGGTAGAAAAATGCCTACACTAAAGTTCTTATCTCTAACTTTAGAACTTCAACCACATCCTTGAGTGCTTGCAAACAGTTCACTGTGCCTGGTAAAATGCATAACTAAAGAAGCTCAGCATGACTCAGTAGCACAGCTTGTCTGTGTTCACCTGCATCTCTGCTTCTGTGTTTTTCTTTTCTTCATTTCTTTAATTCTCTCCTACACAGGACTAAGCCCTGAGAGCAGATGCTGACAGTATTACCTTTCAGAGAGATGTTACCCAGATGTCACTTGCTGGTCAGCAGACGTCGACACTAGTAATAAGTGACATTTTTTTAAAAAATGTCCAATCTTTCACAAATTCATACTTTTGGAAGATGCACTTAAAAATATATTGTTAAAAAATTAATTAAGACCAGCTCATGACCTGGTGTTAATATGGTTGGATGCAGCAGTTAGCATAATGTCTATGTTGCTAAACTCGACCGCAGTTCACATCCCAGACCTGGTGGCTTGAAAATCACGCCAGGCGCGTGTGCGTGCGTGCCCAAGATCCCAAGAGGAGAACGGAGGAGAAGGGATTGTGGCATGGCCATCCGCCCTGGGGGGTGATTTCTCACTTTCTGTCTCTCTGTCTCTCTGTCTGTCTGGCCAGCGCATGTGCCCTAAAGCAAAAACCTCTCCAAAAAAAAAAAAAAAAAAAAAAAAAAAAAAAAAAAAAAACCAAAAGCCAATACTTTCCTTCCAGTGAAGAAATCCTCACACTGAATATGTGTGCATTACAGCGTGACCATGCCCCATGAGGGCGTGCTTTCTTGTTTTCCTCTCTCTGTCTCTCTCCAGCAAGAACATGAACCCTCTGCCAAATTTAAAAATAAATTAATTAATAAATTAAAAGGGCAAACAAAGGACCAGAAGGTGGCATTGAGGTTAAGCATTGGATCCCACATGGCCAACTGCATGGCTCCAGTCCTGGAGCAGCAGCTGGGAAACAATGCTGGGCCAGTGTGCCCAAGATCCAGAGAGAAGATGAAGAAGGGAGGGTAGTGTGGCCATTATCCCTGAAAAGCTAATCTCTCTCTCTCTCTCTCTCTCTCTCTCTCTCTCTCTCTCTCTCTCTCTCTCTCTTTCTCACTTTTTCTCTCTCTCCCTGGCAAGTACATGTTTCCTATAGCAAAAAACAGAAAGGAAAAAGAGCAATCCCAAAACACTCCACTGGAGGGTGCTTTCTCCCTCTCTCTGTCACAGTTTCTCTCTGGTGAGCACACGCCCTCTGTTAACTCAAAAAAAGGACGATGAGTAAAATAACGGGAATACAGAACCATCACATGCCCTATTTTAAATATATAATCATATTTAAGTAAAATTAAAGACCTCTAAAAGTCAAAATCTGAGTGAACACTTTATTCCATCTCTCAGCCAGGGCTGTGATGACTGTTTGGCATTGGCAAAAGGATTCAAATCTTTCCAATGTCTAATAGGACTTAACACAACACTTGACTCAAAGTCCCATGTATACACACCCATATACCATTTTTCCAGATTTTCCCAAACAAATCAGAAACATTTGGCAATATTAGCGGAATCTAAAGTGGGTAGTCCACATGGAAAATTATACTATGGTACACAAAAATCTATAAATGGAATTACCATTTGATCCAGAAATTTAATTTCTGGGTAAATGTATCTAAAACAATTGAAATAGTGACCAGCAGATGGCATAGTTGTTGCATCACTGGACTCCTACATAGTTGGCCATGGTTCAAGCCCCAGACCAGGTGGCTTAAAACTCACGCTGGGTGCATGTGCATGCATGCTCAAGATCTTGAGTGTAGAATGGAGGAAAAAGGATTGCTGTGTTGCCATCCTCCTCACCGGGGGGTGATTTCTCTCTGTCCCTCTGTCAAGTGCACATACTCTATACCAAAAAATCTCTTTTAAAAAAAAAAGGAATTGAAATAGTGAAAGCAGCTCACACGTCTATAGCTCTAAAGGAAAAACTAAGTTTGGTCAATACACACAATACACACAACGGAATATTATTCAGATATAAAAAGGAAATTCTGATAGCTGTCATAGCATGGTTGAGACTTGAGGACATTATGATAATTAAGCCAGTGGGAAAAATACGAACATTGTAGAAATCTACTTATATGCTGTATCTTAAAGAGCCACATTCACAGAAAAACAAGAAATAGAATTCTGGTTGCCCGGGACTAGGGATCTGGGGGGAGAATGGGACTTTGTTTAATGGTGCAGTTTCTATTCTGCAAGATTAAAAGTCTCTGGGACTGAAATGATGAGGAAGCAAGTGTGTTCTAGTAACTCTTTCAAATATTTAAAGAACTAGACATGTTTCAGGGGAAACTGTTGCTGGGAAACAATCCACACAGTGTAAGAGTCAGTGCACTGTCTGCTAAGTGACTGCATCCATTATATGTCATATAAAGCATAGGGAATTGTAAAACCAGAAACTTTCTTTTAACACTATTTTTTTTAACAGTTAAGTGGTAGGTTGATTCAAAATAATTTCATTTCCACATGCCATGGAAGCTGCAGAAGAGAATTTGTCATCATAAATGGAGAACAAGACCCTGTAGGAGTGGCAGAAGGAATAGGGCACTGCTGCATGAGGCCTGGGCACATGGGAGGACCAGGTTTGACTCTGAAGCAAACCCGAATAGGCCTGGTGTGATGGCCTTGCCTGTACAGCTGGCTAACCAGGAGACTGGGGCAGAAAAATCAGGACTTGGTGAGACCATCTCAAAATAACTGTCTCTTCCTTGGTCTTATTAGGAAAAAAAATGAAGAAATGGAAAATAATTGTTCTACAAAGCTTTAGATTTTTTTTTCATTTATTTTCAACAGCAAAGCTTCTCTTGGCAAATATATGCCTCAAGGCAGACTTTACATCCTGATTCCTCAGGCTGTAGATGAGGGGGTTCAACATGGGGGTTACAAGATTATTGAAGATCTGAATTGTGGCACCGAATAAGGGGCTGGGATTTTGCTGTAGGTAGATGATGATCACTGGTCCATAAGCACAAAGAATTGCAGCGAGGTGGGCACTGCAGGTTGAGAAAGCCCGATGCCTGCCCTCTGCTGAGCGGATCTTTGATATGGAGACCCCGATGCAAATGTAGGAAACAAAGATGAGGAATAAGCATGTAAAAGCCAAAAGACCAACGTTTGTAAAACCTACCCTCTGGGCTACAGATGTGTCCTCACAGGCTAGAGGTAACACAGCAGGCACATCACAGAAGTAATAGTCCACCTCGTTAGACCCACAGTAGGGTAACTGGAAGGTGAGGGAGGTGAGCATAACAGCATGTACGAGTCCACCCACCCAGGTGCCTGTGGCCAAGATGGAGCAGACCCTGATATTCATGATGACTGTGTACCTCAGGGGGTGACAAATGGCTACATAGCGGTCCAAGGCCATTACCGTGTACAGGAAGCACTCTGTGCAGCCCAGGAAATGGTAGAAGAAGAGCTGGAGAGCACAACCCTGGAATGAGATCCTTTGACTCTTACGAGTCCACCCACCCAGGTGCCTGTGGCCAAGATGGAGCAGACCCTGATATTCATGATGACTGTGTACCTCAGGGGGTGACAAATGGCTACATAGCGGTCCAAGGCCATTACCGTGTACAGGAAGCACTCTGTGCAGCCCAGGAAATGGTAGAAGAAGAGCTGGAGAGCACAACCCTGGAATGAGATCCTTTGACTCTGCCCTGAAAGGTTCAACAGCATCTTGGGAGCAGTCGTTGAAGAAAAAGCAAGGTCAAAGATGGAGAGGTTTCCCAAGAAAAAATACATGGGAGTGTGAAGCCGTGAGGAGGAGAGGATCACCGTGAGGATGAGCACATTTCCCAACAGGGTGCACAAATATATTGACAAGAACACTAATAAAAGTGTTGTCTCTAGGCCCTCTGACTCAGGGATCCCCCGCAGGATGAATTCAGTCACCATTGTGCAATTTCTCATTTTTATGAAAAAATTATCTCTTGAGTGTCTGGGAAAAGAAATGAGTAGTTAAGTTTACCTGTGCATACATTAGCTGTGTTTAGGTAAATAAAATGGAGAAGCAGCCAAAGATCTAAGTATTTACAGAGGTGCTCCCTGATAGAGCTGCCGTGCTCTGCCTGTCCACCCTGTTCTGAGCTCCTCTGCAATGCAACCTGACTGCAGACACTGCCCAGGGCAACTTCACCAATGTGCCTCACAGGATCACCTCCTATTGATCATTCTTCACATTCACTGATACAGCACATCAATTCCAAGTGTGATTTTGTGAGTATAAAGGGACAAATATAAACTCTATGTCTTTATAAACAACAAGGTCTCATTCAAATTTCTTATATTCATCTGAGACAACTTGGTTATATTAAACCCAAAAAGACATTTATGATCATGTCAGCCACATAAAGATACAGCGTTTCCTCACATTGTCTCCTTGGGTATGAGAGTCAACCATTGGAATCCAGACAAAAGGATCTTAGATGTTTCTTGATGAACATAAAAATACAATACTGTATTTATCCATGAAGGCATCTGTATTTAGTATACTTGAGAAACCGGCAGCTCCTATTTCAGTCCAAAGGGTACAATTTTATAACTAGGTCTGAGTTAAACAACACCTTAATTTGTGGTGTAGAAAACCTGGGTTACAGATAATAAGACATTTTTTTAATTTTGAAAATTTCTGACACATATTTCCACTTATTTAATCCACTCTAAAACACTGAGATCTTTAAATTATAGATGGATTCATGGACTCCATCACCTGACCCTCTATGAATTATCTATCTATTGTCTATATATCTATCTCGCTGTCATCTATTTTCCCCTGGAGGTTGTGGAAGGAGTGGGAGAGTGAAAGACCAAGATAAAAAGTGAAGGACAAAATTTGAGCACTTACACTGCAAACAGGGAGCATGACTGGCCAGGGTGTCTGTGTGGTGTTTTCTTACCTTCCACACCAGAAGCAAGGAAGACTGCCTGTCTAACTCCCCATCAGCCTTTTGTCTGCAAAAAGATGGCCTGAATCCTCCTTTACAGTCACTGTTAGATAAAATATCTCAAATCTAAATGTGCTTCAGTTTCCTTACAGTCTATTCCCGCGTGACTCCAGGAACTGCTAGACTCTCCAAACATAGGAGGTTTTAAATAACCTTGGTCTTCCTTTGGGTGTTAATCCCCCAAGCCAAGGACCTTATGAGCAAGGGAGCAATTAAGTACTTCAAATAACTGAACCTGAGAGAGAAGTGCAGGAGAAAGAGAGAGAGTGAGCACCTGATTAAGTAATTTTTACTAATATTCATCAGAGTGTCTATAATTTTGAAAAATTCCATTGACACATATAGTGCACAAATTTATAAAATCCCTTTTATACTTTTTCATATGGGTGTGTTGTTTTATGAATAAACTCTACATTATTTTATCACATATTACCAGTAGTATTGACAAAGTACAGACAACAGTAACTCAGACAGTTAAGGAAATTGATGAAAAGCTATCTCTGGAAAGGCAAATATCAGGGACGCTCCAGGGATCTTAGGTATAAGAGGCTGAGATGTGGTCTCAGGGCTCTGCCACCAGGTGATTCGGCCTCAGCTGCTTTGGTTTCCGTGACCTTCAGCTAGGAGTAAAATTGAATTTCCTTGTCTGAGTGAATGACACGCCCGTGACTACTGAGGTTCAGAATACAATGCAACGGATGTGGGCAGTCTTCCCAAAGGACGGGGGATAGGAGAAAGGGGGAAGGAATATGCTGAAAGGACAAAAAGAATGTCAGCTCTCACTGGAGTGTTGTCTTATACTACTGGGTGCCTATGACAGCTTCAGTGTCAAATTCCTTGGATAATCCATAAATATTGGGAAGGAGTTTGTATTAAGTACCAAATTCCTTTATGAAGCACTCATTCATTTGTTTATTTACATTTGCATGGATTTAGTTTATTCCAACAAATAATAAATGTCAGTTACATGTCACACATTATTTATTTGTCAGGACAAATAGAAAGCTTGTGGGGCGTGTGTGTGTGTGTGTGTGTGTGTGTGTGTGTGTCTGTGCATACATTTCGGGGTTGTGTTAATCCCTTCTATTTAAAATCTTAAGGCCAGCAGGTGGTATGGAGGTTAAGGCCACTAGGTCCCACAGTAATGACTGCAAGGTTTGAGTCTGGACTCAACGGCTTGAAAATCATGCTGGAAACATGTTTGAGTGTGCCTAGAATCTTGATAGGACATTGGAGGAAAAGGGATTACAGTGATGCCATCCTTTCCCAGGGGGTAATTTCTCACTTTCTCTCTCTCTGTCTCTCACTCTTGTGAGTGTGTATGCCCTATATCAAATTTTTTTAAAAAATGCCTTATAATGCTTTTGGAAGAAAAAACATTATAATCTTATTTAAAAACAAAGCAGCTGAAGTTTTACAGTCAATGAAAGCAGGAGCAAAGACATTAAATAGCTTTTCCCCAGTCATGGAGAGTACCCTGGGAGGAGCTGAGATTTGGACTCTTCAAACTTTTGACCATCAAGTTTCTGATCATGAAGTTTTGATGCTTAGTGTGTGCACCCTCTAGCCAAACCTCTCTTAAAAGAAAAGTTTCAATATTTAGGTTGTCACACTACTCCAAATACAGCTGGAATTTTTATGTCAGAAGTAAACTTGAGATCCCCACCGTTCCTCCTTGGACCCCAGGTTGGTTGTCTTGGACTTTAAGATGAACTCCCACACCACACCACCCCACCTGCAAACCGGATCGAGTTGGCCAGTAGTTCCGGACACCAGATGGACTGAGGCTGCAGGCCCGACCAACCTGGTCCTGTCACTCATCCTCTGGCCCTTTCCTACTAGCTTTTGAACTCTCTGAACTTTGGCGATTTGAATAGCATGCGGCATGCTTTGCACGCCACGCGATTTTCTTTTTTCGTTTTTCTTTGCTCTTGAGGTGTTGCTTATTAGGTCAGTTGGAGGCTCACCACTCCTTAGAAACAGGGAGGGCCATCTAGGATTAGTTGCAACAGTTAATGGTAATTGTGAGCAACAGATAGGTCAATCATAATAGAAATCATCAAATTTCTAATCCTATACAAGTTTTAACACTCAGAGTTACCTTAAATAAGTTAGGAAGCAACATATAGATTACCTGATGACTAGGAACAATCGCAGAGGCTCAAGAAATATGAGCAACCAACAAAAGGTCTCTCCCTCAAGGGAAAATCATCAAGCCTACATCACCCACAGTCAATACAATGGACATCGTGGATATGTCTGGTAAGGAATTCAGAATATTTGTAGTGACCAAACTAACTGAGATGGAAGAGAAAAGAGACAAGGAGCTCCAGGAGATGAGGAAGTCCTTTAATGACTTGAAAGAAGAAATGGATACCTTAAACAAGAACCAGATGGAACTTCTAGGATTGAAGAATGTGATACAGGAAATCAAAACCTCCCTTGAAAGTATTAAAAGTAGGTTAGACCAGGCAGAAGATCGAATCTCTAACGTAGAAGACAAAACATCTGACCTAGAAAAAAGTATCAAGAAGATTGAGAAAACAACCATGAAAAATGAGG
>NW_006160139.1:1648610-1649464 GCF_000334495.1 Tupaia belangeri chinensis | reverse complement strand
AGACATAACCCTTCTAAATATCTACGCACCCAACTCAGGTGCACCTAAATATGTAAAGGAAAGACTGCTGGAGCTAAAAGGAGAGATAGGGAGAAACACTATAATTGTTGGAGATCTCAACACCCCATTATCTCCTTTAGACAAATCTTCTAGACAGAAAATAAATAGAGAGATACAGGATTTAAACGATACTATAAATCGAATGGGCTTGACAGATACCTATGGAACTTTCCACGCTACGTCCACAACATATACATTTTTCTCACCCCATCATGGAAACTTTTCAGATTGATCATATGTTAGGATGCAAATCAAGCCTTTATAGATTCGAAGGCATAGAAACTGTATCCAGCATCTTCTCTGACCATAATGGAATTAAACTCAAGATTAATTTCAAAAAACAACCCCGAAAATACACGAACACATGCAAACTGAACAACCTACTTCTGAATGACTTCTTCACTACTGAAGAAATTAAGGTTGAAATAAAAAAAAATTATGGAAACAAATGATAATGAGTACACAAGAGTCTAGAATCTATGGGACACAGCAAAAGCAGTCATAAGAGGGAAATTCATAGCAATTAGTGCACATAAGAAAAGGATGGAAAGATGGCAAATAGATAACTTATCATCATGCCTCAGAGAATTGGAAAAACAACAACAAACAAACCCACAAAATATCAGCCAAAAAGAAATAACAAAGGTTAGAGGAGAAATAAATAAAAGAGAAAATAAACGAACCATACAGAAAATAAATGAAAGCAAAAGCTGGTTCTTTGAAAAGATTAACAAGATCGACACACCACTGACTAGACTGATCAAGAAGAAGAAAGAAAGAAACCAGATTAATCA
>NW_006160139.1:1626850-1647100 GCF_000334495.1 Tupaia belangeri chinensis | reverse complement strand
GAGACAGAAAGCGAGAAATCACCCCCCAGGGGGGATGGTCACGCCGCAATCCCTTCTCCTCCATTCTCCTCTCGGGATCTTGGGCACGCACACACATGCGCCCGGTGTGAGTTTTATGCCACTGGGTCTGGGACGCGAATCGTGGTCGACTACGTGGGAGTCCAGCAACATAGCCATTACGCTAACTGCTGGTTCCCATGAAAACTCATTTTGTATGTGTAATGATATTCAATGATTAAATGTAAAAAAATAAATAAAATAAAAACCTTCCCCTTTATCTCATGTCCCATCAGTTTTATGTTCCATCATAGCGCTGGACTTGAATTGCCCAACAATGGTCCCTTTTAAAACCTACCAGTGTTGTTTTCTTTTTTTGGGAGGGAGGAGAGGTTCCTGCCATAGGGCATGTGCGCTCGCCAGAAAGACAGAGACAGAGAGACAGAAAGCGTGATATCACCCCCCACACGTGCCCAGTATGAGTTCAAGCCACCTGGTCCAGGTCTTGAACTGCGGTCGACCACATGGGAATTCAGCGACACAGCCATTATGCCAACTGCTCGTCCCATCAGGGTTGTTTTCTTTAAAGATGTCCATGTTTGCTTTTTGAAAACATGCACCTTTGCCCACATGCAGTGAAAGTTCATCCTGCTGTCAACAGAGTCCTCTGTTCATTGCCTCAGGCCAATACTACTGGCCAGTCTCTTTCTTGTAGCTTTCTTAGGCAAGTGTCAGTTCTATGTTTTGCAAATGTCACAAACTCTCAACCCTTATAGCTTCTCTCTAACTCATTTAGGACAAAATATAAGGGCCACCTCTGTAGGCTAGTGGTTAAGTGAGCCAGCTCCCACATGGCTTACTGCAGTTTGAATCCTTACCCCAGCAGCTTGAAAAACACTTAATAATGATTGGAAAAAACATAGAAAAGATATTGAATGTTGAAGTGGGGAGATTAATGTCTCTGTATTGACTGACATGCATGGCATTCCCTTTTCAAAAAGCAATGTAATATACTGTAAAATTATATGTAACCCAATGTAATATAAAGAAGATTATGATGATAATAATAAAAAAGAAGTAAACTTGATAATTTTTGTTGCAAAACTATTTATAAAAAGATATAAAAGGTAATAATTATATCATCTCATTTATCCTTGATTTTTTTTTGAAGCATGGCTAACTTGAAAAAAAATATTTTGTACAAAAAAAAAAAGATCGATGAATCCACTTTTTTTCTTAGAGGTTTTTGCTATAGGGCGCGTGTGCTCGCCAGACAGTCAGAGAGAGACAGAGAGACAGAAAGTGAGAAATCACCCCCCAGAGGAGATGGCCACGCCATAATCCTTTCTCCTCCATTCTCCTCTCGGGATCTTGGGCACGCACGCACACACGCCCGGCGTGAGTCTTAAGCTACTGGGTCTGGGACATGAACCACGGTTGACTATGTGGGAGTCCAATGACATAGCCATTACGCTAACTGCCGGTCCCAATTAATCCACTTTTAATCAGAAAATAAAATTTCGTTAAATTTTCTCTGGTCTAGGCTGGCCCCATAGCCTAGTTGTTAAGAGAGTCAGGTCCCATGTGGCCAACTGCGGTTCAAATGGATGCCAGGAGCAGGAAAAAAAAGGAGGAGGAGGAAAGAATAAGGAGGAAGAGGAGAAGGTAAGATGATCTAGATTATTGTGATAGTCACAGTGACAACATTCTAGTTCTGCATCCCCAACCAGTCCTGTGTTCTCTGGGATAATATCTGTTACAAACAAGTAGGACAGTCCTTAATAAAAATGAATCAAAAATAGCTTCTTGCTGTTGCTTATAGATCCTTTCCTCTGAAATATGTATACATTTATGTCACAAAACTATCACAGACAACAAAACCAAATTGAAAGTTGTATTTTATTAGCAATCTTAATTAAATGTGTATGTACATTCATTTCTTTGTGCTAAATGTAGATTCTGTATACATCTTAATATATTAAATAATCATATTTAATAAAATATCACTATTTTAATTAGCATGAAATTTATATCTTATAAACATATTTTAAAATATGTATGTTTTGTTCAATGACTCAGTCAAGTTGACTAACATATGTATAACTTCACAACTGTTTTTTGACACTTCAGACCTATTCTCTTAACAATTTTGGAGTGTTATCAACTATAGTCCCCATTTTGTACAATAGGTCTCTTGAATTATTTCTCCTTTTAACTGAAATTTTGCATCCTGTGTTCACTATCTCCCACCCCATGTTCCAGTCCTTGTGAACTATCATTTTATTTGTTGCTTTTGAGATCAACACTTTTAGACAATACCTATAAGTAAGAACATGTGCATATGGCTTATGTCACATACCGTAATGTCCTCCAGGTTCTTCTATGTTGTAAATAAGAGAATTTCCTAGTTCTGAAAGGTTGGAAAGTATTATGCACATGTACATGTATATGTCACATTTTCTTTAATCCACACCTCCACAGATGGACAGGTGCATTATTTCTATACTCGGCTATTGTGAATGAGCCTATAACTAATGAGAAAGTTATGAGGCATAAAAAAAAATAACATTTTGTCCTTTAGAAAATTTTAATTCAATGAAAACATTTATTCACAAAGGCTTGGACAACACACAGCACCATGCCTGACAGTGAAGGTCATACAGAAAAAACTGAATGGTAGTGAGGTCTACTTGATCTTGCTTCCACATGGGGCAGAGGCAGGGGAAGGAATAAGAAGTGCTCCTTGTTCAACTTTCCTCCTGTGATGGGACAGGCGAGTCCACCAGGTCACCCCATGCTATGGGCCCTGCTGTCTCTAATCCAGCCAAGAAAGAAGAGCCCCCACCTGTACTCAGTCTAAGTCACAATGTCCACTCCTTAACAAGAACCCTGGGAGGGAGGACATTTGAATCTTGCTGTTTTATTTGCCCACCATTTGCTGGTGATCTCTGCTTGCATTCTTTGTGAGTTAGAACCTGGGAACTGAGTAGAAGTCCATGGCCCCAACTCCCATCAAATGCCAGTCCAGGAGGGACAAGGAGCAATCCCACTGGAGAAAGGTGATGTAATCGCTGGCAAACACTGGAGTAGGCAATATCAACTGCCCGGTTTGTGATTTTTGTTCTAGTGACAGGAATTAATCACAATGTCTGTACCCAAAGAGCTTATAGTTTAGTAGAGGAAGAGAAGTGGTAATCAAACAGTCATACATGTAATCTCTAATTACTTCACATGGCATTCCTTCAAGGTGGGGGAGGCTTCCCTGAGGAAAAGATTATGTGAGTTCAGTGGGATAGAATACCATTGCAAGACTGTGCTTAAAGAAAATTGTCAGTGGCGTTTTTGTCCCAGTCACTCCTCAAAGCCTAAAAGTGCTGCAAGAGTGACCTGGGGATTTCCAAATCTGAAATCTGTCCTGGAACTCATCTTGAAATGTGGGTAAGCCCAGGTCAAGATCAGACCATCCCCTGACAGACAGCACATGACTGTGGAGCATCTAGGGAGGTTTGGCGGCCTTTGTTAAGGACGCATCAATCAGCTCACCTGCAGCTGAACTAGACCCAGAACATCTTAAAGCACACTGCATTAGAAGCGTGTGTTTTTGGTTTTTTTGAATTGTTACCAAGTATCTTCAGAGAAGATTATCCTCTGTTCCAACTTCAGATACTGGAAAGGAAGAGTCAGAAATACACTGTAGCTCATGTTCATAACAGGCACCCTGCATCACAGCCCAGTTACAAGGAAAAACTCCAGCAATTTTCATGTCAGCCATTGCCTTCTCTGAAATCTGCCCACATCAGGAGGAGGGGACCTGTCTTCATCACATCTATCCTTGGTTGTAATGTTGGTGAATGAATAACCCAAACGTGTGTAAGGCTCCCCAAGACTCCTGCAGGAGTGGACTAGGCCCAGGCCATACTTGAGACTGGAATTTCTAGGGTCTTGTTTTGAAAAGACTTAGAACATAGTTGAAAAGAAGCACACACACACACACAAAAAAAAAAAAAAACTAAGAGTTTAGGCAAGGGGAGGGTAAAAATCATTCCAGACAAGGGTATTTAAAAACATGCACAAAGAATGTTTTAGAAAGGAGCATAGTATAGTCGAAGAGTTCAAAGAAATAAAGGGAAAGAACTGTGAGATAAAGCTTGAGATGAGGTAAAGCAAATTTAGGTCTCCAAGGGTCACATTAAGGATCATGCACTCAGTTGGTGAGAAGTCGCCATATCTATTAGGGAGGGTGCAGAGACAGGACCCACAGGAGGGGAGTGGATAGGAGCGGTGGCTGGGAGGGGCTCAGGGAAGAAGCCCTTGACAGACACAAGAATGTAAAGTTCTCTGTTGAAAATCATGTAGGTGATACCCTTGATCCGATGCTGTGTACTGCATGTTTACCTTGAAAATCATTCTGTGTGCTACAGAGATGTACAATGATTGAATGTTAAAAAGAAATCAGGGGCCAGCAGATGGCATGGTGATTAAGGGACTGGACTTCCACTTGAGGGGACCCCAGTTCGAATCCTATACCCAGCAGCTTGAAACTCGCACCAGGCATGTATGCCCAAAATCCCAGGATGAAAATGGAGGAGGAGACTGCGGCACGGCAGTCTATAGGGACATGCTTGGAGAGAGGCCCTGAGGATGTGGGAATATGCGCTGAGAAAACATCACCTGTCCCTTTTGGCTATGACGGGACTTTGCAGCTTGTCCTTTCCTTGACCCTTACTGCAAGCAGAGCAAAGGGTGGCATTTTCTAGGGGCCTTCCAACAGGTACTTCTGATAAAATTCAATAAACATCCTGACCCCAATTAGCAAAGTCGAACCCCTGCTCTGCCTCTGTAGGACTCTTTAGCCTTATTAATGCCCCTTTGATGTTTGCAAGATAGTGTCCTCCCCACACCTGCAGCTAGGCTTCTCTCCACTAGATAAGAAATTTATTGGGATTTCTCTTTGATATGGGGGTAGCCAAGAGATAAACTTAGCCCAGTATGTCAAAGCCCTTATAGATTTGTTACCTGCTTCTTATGTCTGTAACGTATCAATTTATCTATGGACTGTCATGAAACACATGTATGTAATGTTGCTTTGCCCTATAAATAAAGGTGCCCAGTTTGTCTGGGAGGCGCAATTTGCTTGGGCTGCTTAGGCTTGGGCCATCTGTGTCCATTGCTACTCTGTCTCTGTCTCTTTCTTTCTACTTCCTGTTAGATGGAGCTAAATCCTGGGCAGAAGCTGATAGCCGTCCCCACAGGGGCAATCTCTCACTTTCCCTCTCACTGACTCTCTCTCTGATGAGTGCATGTGCCCTATGACCAACACCTTAAAAAATAATAAAAATTTTTTAAAAGATTATGGTCTCCGTATCAGGAAGTTTAAGAAATTATACAGTCATTGGGACCAGCAGTTGGCGTAATGGCTATGTCGCTGAATTCTCATGTAGTCGACCACAGTTTGAGCCCCAGACCTGGTGGCTTAAACTCACGCCGAGTGTGTGTGTGTGTGTGCGTGCCCAAGATCCCGAGAGGAGAATGGAGGAGAAGGGATTGTGGTGTGGCCATCTCCCCTGGGAGTGATTTCTTGCTTTCTGTCTCTCTGTCTCTGTCTTTCTGGCGAGCGCACATGCCCTATAGAAAAAAAACAAAAACAAACAAACAAACAAACAAACAAAAACTCTCCAAAAACAGAAAAAAAAAAAGAAATTATACAGTCATCTAAATCAGCATCATGTTTCAGTGTTACAGGAAAAAGAGAACATGCAGAGGTGATTCCACCTACAGTGAGGAGAGTAAGGTGGGGAGATAGATAAGAAAGAGCAGAGAGACGAGTCAGAAAGATCCTTGGACAGCACAATTTAGAGATGGTCAGTAAGAAAGGAGAAGTGACGGGTGATGGTCACTGGGTCAGAGAGTACTTCAGGGCGTGCCTGTGAGGAAATGCCCTGTCAGCCTGGTCTCACGGCAGCACAGCAGACCTTCACTTTTGCTTTTTAAATGTCTATGCCTGAGTGAGAATCAGTGAGAATCGCAGTTTGATCTACGTGTCAGGTAAGGACCCCACACAGGTGTCCTCTGGGAGCACCCTGAGGTTTCAGATCAACAGAGGAGAGAAACTAAGTGAAAATAACAGAGCCTCCTCTGAGGGATTAGAACATTTTATTACAGATGAGTTCAGGCAAATTTGTAAACAACATCGTTAATACTATCTTATTGAATTTAGAAATGACTCTTTTCTTTCAACAAAGTACTCTGGATATTTTTTCTCCTGAAATTCTTGAAGTTCAGATAATTAGCCTCTCTCTCTCTCTCTCTCTCTCTCTCTCTCTCTTTTTTTCCCTTTCTTTTTTTTTCTCTCTCTCTCTCTCTCTCTCTCTCTCTCTCTCTTTCTCTCATTTATTTATTTTTTTGAGAGAGAGATTTTCGCTATAGGGTGCGTATGCTCACAAGAGGGTTGGAGAGACAGAAAGTGAGAAATCACTCCTGGTGGAGAGGATGGCCACACAACAATCCCTTCTCCTCAGGATTTTGTGCACAAATGCGCATATGCCTGGTGTGAGTTTGAAGCCACCGGGTCCTGGATTCAAACCGAAGTTCACTGTGTGCTTGTTAGAAGGAAGTAATTCATGTTATTTGTGAGTCTCACTTTCTTCTCTTGTTTTAATAATTTTAATAGATGGGAACTGCAAATAAATAAATAAAATACTAAGTAAATACTAAAATAAATACTGCAAATGATAAAATGCTATGGAAACTAGGAGCTGGTATATCTGTGAGATCCCCAGTATGTACTATGCCATCTTTCTCCTTGGATTACAAGAATGTTGAGGACTGATTACTAACATCACTTAACTTGGAGGCCAAGGAGAAAATCTGACATGCTGGGAAAACACAATGAGTTAATTAGGCTGTCTTCTCATCAACAGCCCTGGGTGGGAGGGCTTCCTGCTGCACTGCATGTATGATGAGGAGTAAGTTGGGGTAGCGCAGCATGGTGTGGGAGGAAATCCCCAGCACAGTAGGAGTTCTGGATGCTCAGGTCTAGGCCCAGCCCACCCACAGCTAGACGTGACATACAGGGCAAGACAGCACCCCCCACTGAGGGGACAATGTGCAGTACAACAGAGTAAGTGGGAAAAATAGCACCATCAGCATGTCATCATGATCTCAGTAAGTGCTTGTTTTACAGTGATTTATTGAACACCCTGTTTGTATCATGAGCAAATCAGAAGAAACATTTGATTCTGCCATTCACTAAGGAGATTTCTGAATCCAGGCTCTGAACCTACAAACCTGACCATTGGAAGAACAGTAAAGGAGCTGGAGGAGAGACTAGAGACTGGAATTACAGTTGGAATTACATTTTAGTGGACCATAGAGAAAATCTATTATGATAAATTGTAACCTTATATGTTCTCATTACATTTTAGTATTGCCATGTGTTGTGTTGTAGTGACAGTGGTAGAATGATTATAAGAAAAACGTGTGTGTGTGTTTAAAGAACAGAGGAACAGATGCCAGCAGATGGTGCAATGGTTAAGATAATGAAGTCCCACATGGAAAACCATGGTTTGAGTCCCAGACCCAGAGGCTTGAAACTCATGCCGAGCATGTATACACGTATGCCCAAAATCCCAAGAGGAGACTGAAAGATAAGGGATTGGCATGGCTCTCCCTTCAGGGGGGAGAGTGTGATTTCTCACTGCCTGTATCTCTGTCTCTCTCTGTCTCTCTGGTGATAGCACATTCTCTATAGAAAAAACCTCTCTAAAAAAATAAAGAATAGAAGAGTGGAGACTCCAAAACACTCTTAGGGGTATTTTAATATTTGCCTGCTGAAGAGGAAAGGGAAATAAAGAAAGTATATTTATTTAAGATGAAAATGAGGGACCAACCAGTGGTGTAGCAGTTAAGGTGTTGGATTCCCACGTGGTCAACCATGGTTTGAGTCCAGACCCAGCATGGTGAGACCCACACTGGGCTTGCATGTGTGCATGCCTAAATCCTGAGAGGAGGATGGAGAAAGGATTACAGCATGACATCCCATGGGGGAGTGATTTCTTACTCTCTCTCTCTGCATTACTCTTTTTTTTTTTTTTCCCAGTGTGGTGTTCACTGATTTCTAGCCAGAATGACTACCTAACTGTGGGCTAGAGTGACAGTATCTATCTCAGAAGAGACTATATCTGGCACAGCACAATGCACTGGTGACTTACAGTTTCCACTTAACTGATTTTCATTCACCTGTGTTGATAGACAGGATCAAGGTAAGAGAACATCATTCTAAAGTGAGTTCTAAAACACAGCTACCCAGCTCTCTTGAATTCTTCTCTTTTCTTTCCCTCCCACCACCCTCCCCCATTCCTGTTTCTCTTGCATTCCGTTAGTTATCCTCTGCTTCTTTCTAAGAAATACTTGGCTTACAAGAGAAGCCTTAAAGCACCAGTAGGTAAAATATAAAAATAAACAAAAAACTAAATCAGAAAAAGAGACTATTCTTGTTATTTGCCATATCTTTTACAAATAAAATGTACTTTTCCTTAAGAGTAACAAAAGCAAACTAAATTATGTAAATTGTATATTAAAAAAAGAAACATAATCTTTCTCATGAGATGGAGAATATTTTATTGTTCCTTGCATTTACACAAAAATTCTAACATGGGCTTCCTGACCTGATATAGAGATAAATCAGTGATATATATATATATATATGCATATCTCCAAATCTTACAAAACTTAAGCCAAATGATTTTGGTAGCTAACGAGGAATAATTCAGATTCATGACCTCCAAGGAATCTCATAATACCACAAAAGTATCTAAATCCCAGTGAACTTAAACACTAAACATCTTACCCCCGTCCATGTGGTAGAATAATCTTCTCAAAAACAATACGTAAATTAGTTTGGAATTTTGTGTGCATTGGCCAAACTTTGGTGTTTATATTTCACAAGAAGAAAGTATATGGAATTCTCAGTCTCTATTTAGCTTAGGGTCACTCAAATTTTCCCCTATTGTTCCCCTTTGCCTTTAGATATATGTAAATGCACTATTAACTGATAACAAGATATAACAACACATGTTTTAAAATAATAAGGCTAAGTAGTAGGCTGATGCAGAGAATAATTCTTTCCAAAATGCCTCTGATGAGAATGTGATGCAATAAACGGAGAATGAAGCCCAGTGGCTCTGTCACAGGGGCAGGGAGCTACAGTGTGACCCGGGTACTACATAGCAGGACTGGATTTGGATCTTACCATTCTACCAGTCTCCTTCTCATTGAAAAAGAAAAGAAGATTAAACTTTGTCTAGAAGAATATTAAGTTTTTTCACATATTTTCCACAGCAAAGCCTGTCTTACCAAATACATTTCATAAGGCTAATTTTACATCCTTATTCCTCAGGCTGTAGATGAGGGGGTTCAAAAAGGGAGTTACAAGATTATTGAAGATCTGAATTGCAGCACTAAATAATGGGCTGGGATTGGGCTGAAGAAAGATGATGATCACTGGCCCATAAGCACAAAGAATTGCAGCGAGGTGGGCACTGCAGGTTGAGAAAGCCCGATGCCTGTCCTCTGCTGAGCAGATCTTTGATATGAAGACCTCGATGCAAATATAGGAATCAAAAATGAGGAATAAGCATGTAAAAGCCAAAAGACCAACATTTGTAAAACCACCCTCTGGGCTACAGATGTATCCTCACAGGCTAGAGGTATCACTGCAGGCACCTCACAGAAGAAATAGACCACTTCTTTAGACCCACACAAGGGTAACTGGAAGGTGACGAAGCTTATGGTAAGGGCCTGGGCAGAGCCCCCCAGCCAGGAGCCTGTGGCCAAGACAGAACAGACCCTAGGATTCATGATGACCGTGTACCTCAGGGGATGACAAATGGCTACATAGCCCAAACCTATCACTGTGTACAGGAAACCCTCAGTGCAGCCCAGGAAATGGTAAAAGAAGAGCTGGGCAGCACAGCCCTGGAAAGAGATCCTTCAACTCTGCCCTGAAAAGTATGAGAGCATCTTGGGAGCAGTTGTTGAAGAGAACCGCAGGTCTAAGATGGAGAGGTTTCCCAAGAAAAAAATACATGGGAGTTGAAGCCAAGAGGAGGAGAGGATCGCCGTGAGGATGAGCACATTTCTCAAGAGAGTGCATGAATATATTGATGAGAACAAGAATAAAAGGGTCGTCTCCAAGCCCTCTGACTCAGGGATCCCCCACAGGATGAATTCAGTCACCGTTGTGTGATTTCCCATTTTTATGGGATAAAAAATTGTGGGTGTCTAGAGAAAGAAATATGAGAATAAGTTGAATATATCTATAAATTAGTTCTGTTTATTTCAATAAAAACAGAGAAGCAACCAAAGACCTTGGCATTGATGGAGTGGAGCTCCCTCATAGAACCACAGTGCTCTGCCCATGTCTCCCTCTGAGCATCTCTGCAGGACAGCCTGACTGTGGACACCCCTCAGCACAGCCTCACCAAGCAGCCTCAGGACTGGCTGCCCAGCTCCCACTCTTCATATACAGTATGAAATTGTATTAAATCCAAATACACCTGTGACTCTAAGGGACAATACAAAGGCTCTATGTTTGTACACTAAACAAAAGCTCACCCAGATTTCTTATATTTGTGTGAGATTGTTTGGTCACACAGCCCTGTAGTCGCTAGGATCATGTCTGCTGCAAAGACAAAGACATATCTTCCCACACTGCTTTCTCAGGTGTGAGGGTCAACCTGTGAGAAACCAGCCCAAAGGGGGGCTAAGGAATCTCTTAATGAACCGTACACTGAGTACAAAGCCCCTTTGTCTGGAATTATCAACCTCAGTCCATGTTTGTAACAGGTAGCCTCCATCTCCTTCTCCAAAATCTGGAATTATCCAACCAGGTCCTTGTTAACCGTACCCTAATTTTGTGGAGCAGAAGGCACAGGTTAGAGAGAATAAAAATTTCTTTACGAATTTCTTAGTTTGAAAAATTCTGATACGATTTTCTACTTGTGCAAACTATTCCAAGACAGACAGATTTTCAAATTATTAATGTATGAATGTACTCTACTGCCTAAGCCTCTATTAATCACCTCTCATCTGTCTGTCTTTCTTACTCACCCATCCATCTCTTCCTTTGCTGGTGTTAATGAGAAGAATGAAGACCAAGATAACAAGCGAGGGACAAAATTTGGGCACTTACATGGCAACAGAGAACATGACAGGCCAGTGCTATTGACTGGAGTTTCCCGTCCTTCCCCAAGAGAAAGAAGGAGCTCCTAAACCCCTTTAGCCTATCGTCTGCAGTCTCCTTTACAGGCACTTTCCAATAAAATGTCACAACTCTGATGTCCTCAGCTTCCTGTGTGACTGCAGGATCTGCAATCATCTCTAAACGTAGAAGATTTTAAATAACTTTGGTTTTCCTTTGGGTATTAATCCCCCAATAAGGTCCCTTATTGCAAGGGAGCAATTAATCTGTTTGTATAATTGGACCTTAGATATAAATGAAAGAGAGGGAGAAAGAGAGAAAACTTGATTAAAATAGTTATCTTTGTAAAATATTTGTTCATGGAGTAGTAATTATGAAAAAATTCCTTTGACACAGGTAGTGGGCAAATTTTGTGAGATGTTTCTCTTTTTACTGCTTTTTATATGTGTACATGGTTTTTTATGACTAAGTTAAACATTATCTTACTACATATTGCCAGCAGGATTGTCTTACTACAACCATAGAAAGTCAGAGAATTTAGGAAACTGATGAAAACTAGTCCTGGAAAGGTGCAACTTAGAGAAGCTTGAGAGAAACCAGGGAGAAGTGGGGACTAGGAAGCTCTTAGATGAAGAAGGTAATAGTGCAGCCTCAGGGCTCTGCCACCAGGTGAAGCAGCCTCAGCTGCCGTTGTTTCTGTCACCCTTAGCTAAGATTTCAGATCTAGTTTCCTTGTCTGAGTCACACGCCACACCTGTGACCAGGGTCTTGTACATATAAAATATTTGTGTTTACTAAAACAGAAATCTGCTTACTTCATGTTTGTTTTGTTTTGTTTTGTTTTGCTGTAGGGTACACATACGAGAGAGAGAGAGTAATTGTGAACCCCTCCCCAACAAGAGAAATGGCTATACTGCAATCTCCATTCTCCTCTTGGGAGTTTGGACACACATGCACACTCATGAATTCCAGTTGCCAGTCCAGGACTCAAACCATGGTCAGCCATGTGGGAGTCTAACACCTTAACCACTATACCACCTGCTGGCCCCTTTGATGTGGTTTTAAGTATTAAAAATGGTTTTATGAACTATTTTTTCCATGGTGGAGTGGCTTAATCAAGCTACATAATTTGTAATACCTCACACTTGTTTTCTTGTACACTTAAAATTGATTTTCTTAATAATTTCAAGTGTACAATATATAGTTATCAAGAATAGCTCCCATGTTGCACACTAGAGCCCTATAATATCCCTCTGTGTCACTGAAACTCTGTATTCTTTGATCACCATCTCAAACCCCATCCTCAAATCCCTGTGAACATCATTCTATTCTCTGCTTCTATTGGAAAAACACTTTAGATTCCTCTTACGAGTGAGACCAAGCTGTAATTATCTGTGTCTGACTTATTTCACATGCTGTAAGGTCTTCTACATCATTCAGATTGTTGCGAATAGCAGAATTTCTTAGTTATTTTAAGACTGATAATATTATACTTATATATCCCACTTTCTTTTTTTCTTTTCTATAATTTTTATTATTATTTTTATTTCAATTTCTTTTATATATTCAATCACGTTATTTAGCTTGCAAAGTGAATATTCCAACATGTGCATAATTCTCACCAGTCAAGTTTACAATACTATAAAGTTATCTTCAACAGATAATAATCCATTTCTTTGTCCCATAAATGCCTTGCCTCTTTATTTTTCTCCTTAATGTTCTTCCTCAGACTCTACTCATTCACCCACTATCTCTCAGCACTGTATCTGGTATTTACAACCATTTTATATGTTTCTATATCCTTCAGTCATTCAGTTTCGGTCATAGAGTGTGGACCATTGACATATATTAAGTGGATACATACAATGTCTCTCCTTCATAGCCTGGCTTGCTTCACTCAGCCATAAATCGTCTATATGCATCCACTCTCTGTCAAAAGCCAGGATCTTGTTGTCTTTTATGGCTGAGTGATATTTCATAGAGTATATATGCCACAGTTTTGCAAATCATTTATCTGTCCGTGGGCATTTGGGTTGGTTCCATTCTTGGCAATTGTGAATAATGCCACAATAAACATCAATGTGCTAGCACTTTTTTTTTTGACATTATTTATTATTTGTTTTTTGTATATACTTTCAATCATATTGTTTGACTTACAATGAGACCATTTCGATATATTTTGATCAACGGGTCTGGGGAGAAATGTGCAAGCACTTTTCTGATTAAGAATTCTTCTGTCCTTAGGGTAGATATCAAGGAGTGGGATTGCTGGATCATATCGTAGTTCTATTTGTAGATTTTCGAGGAATCTCCAAATTGTTCTCCACAGTGGCTGGACCAATTTATATTCCCACCAGCAGTGTAAAAGAGTTCCCCTTTCACCACACCCCCACCAACACTTACCATGTTTTTGTTTCATTAATCGTAGCCATTCTAATTGGGGTTAGGTGGTATCTCGTGCTTTTGACCTGCAGCTCCCTTACAATGAGAGATGTTGAGCATTTTTTCATATGCCTTTTGGCTATTTATATGTCTTCCTTAGAGAGTGTTTTTTTCAACTCATTCTCCCATCTTCTAATAAGATTGATCATCTTTTTTGGGACAGCTGCTTGAGTTCCTTGGGTATTCTGGTTATCAGTCCCTTATCTTATGCATAGTTTACAAAAATATTTTCCCATTCTGAGGGCTGTTGATTCACACTAATTACTGTTTCTTTTGCCTTATAGAAACTTCTTAATCTTATGTAAGCTCATCTGTCTATTTTTGGGATTATTGACTGTGCTTTGGGGATCTTATCTAAGAAGTCTTTGCTTACCCCAATGTCTATCAGAGTTTCCCCAGTGTTTTCCAGCAGCAGTTTTATAGTTTGAGGATCTAGGTTTAGATCTTTGACCTACTTAGAGCTGATTTTTGTCAATGGTGAGAGGTAGGGGTTCACATGCATCTTTCTGCAGGTGAATACCCAGTTTTTGCAGCACCATTTGATAAACAGGTTTTCCTTTTCCCACTGGATTGACTGGTATCATTTGTCAAAGATCAGTTGGATGTATGTTTGGGAGTTTATTTCTGGGAACTCTATTCTGTTCCATTGGTCCACCTGTCTGTTTCTGTGCCAATACCATACTATTTTGATTACCACAGTTTGTAGTATATTTTTGGGGCCAGGGGGTTAGGTGCTGCCCATTCCACTCTTCTATTTTTTTTTTGATAGGTTTTCGCTATAGGTCATGTGCACTCACCAGACAGACAGAGAGAGACATAGAGACAGAAAGCGAGAAATCACCCCCCAGGGGGGATGGTCACGCCGCAATTCCTTCTACTCCATTCTCCTCTCAGGATCTTGGGCACGCACGCACACGCACCCGGCGTGAGGTTTTTTGTTTGTTTGTTTGTTTGTTTTAAGAATTATTTTATTTAACTTTATTATTATCATTATTATTTTCCAGTTTGATCAGAGAGAGACAGAGAGAGAGAGAGGAAGTGAGAAAGCAAGCCACCAGGTCCGAGACTTGAACCATGGTTGGCTATGTGGGAGTCCAGCGCCTTTAACCACCATGCTACTTGCCGGCCACCGGGTCTAGGACGCGAACCACGGTCGACTACATGGGAGTCCAGCAACATAGCCATTATTCTAACTGCTGGTTCCCCCCATTCCACTCTTCTTGTGCAGAATTGCTTTGGCAATATAAGGTCTTTCATGATTCCAGACAAATTTTATGATTGTCTTTTCTAGATCTGTGCACAATGTCTCTGGTACTTTTATTGGGATTGCATTAAATATGTAGGTTAATTTGGGTAAAATTGCCATTTTGATCATAATCGTTTTTCCAATCCAGAAACATGGAATGTCCTTCCACCTTTTTGTGTCATTTTCAATTTTTTTTTAGCTTCTCATAGTCTTTCTTGTGGAGGTCTTTAACTTCTTTGGTTGGATGTATTCCTAGGTATCTTATACTTTTTGTCACTATCGTGAATGCAATTTCTTTTTTAAGTTCTATATCAGTCTGCCAGCTGTTTGTATATAGAAATGCTATAATGTCTGTTTGTTGATTTTGTATCCTGCAACTTGACTGTAATTCACGTGTTACTTCCAGGAATTTTTTCATGGATATCATTGTATCTTCTATATATACAATCATGTCATCTGCAAATAGAGAGTTTCACCTCTTCTTTTCCTATGCGAATGTCTTTTATTTTATTCTCTTTTATGATTGCATTGGCAAGGACTTCTAGTACTATATTTAAAAGGAGTGGAGAAAGTGCGCATCCTTGTTTTGTACCACTTTTTAGTGGAAAAGCTTTCAACTTATCTCCATTCAGGATGATGTTTGCTATGAGTTTTGCATAGATAACTTTTACTGTGTTGAGAAATGACTCTTCTATGCCAATTTTGCTGTGAATTTTGATCATGAAGAGATACTGAATCTTATCAAATACTGTTTCTGCATCAATTGATATGATCACATGATTTTTCTGTTTCTTTCCTTAATATGGTATATTACATGTATAGTTTTGCATATGTTGACCCAATCTTGCATCCCTGGAATAAAACCTACCTGGTCAGGATGTACAATCATTTTTATAAGTTGATGGATATGATTTGCTAGTATCTTATTGAGAATCTTTGTGTCTATATTCATCAGAGACATTGTTCTATAGTTTTCCTTCCTTGTTCTGCCCTTATCTGTTTTAAGGATAAGGATGATGGAGGCTTCACAGAATGAATTCGGGAGAGAGTCACCCTTTTGGATCTTTAGAAATAACTTGAGCAGAATGGGGGTTAACTCTTCCTTAAAAGTTTTATAGAATTCAGAGGTGAATCCATCAGGACCAGGGCTTTTCTTTGTTGGGAGGTTATTTCTTACTGATCCAGTCTCCTGGCTTGTTATGGGACTATTCAGACTTTCTGGATCCTTCTGGCTCAATCTTGGTAGATTGTATGCATCCAGGAATTTGTCCATCTCATCCAGATTGTCTTGTTTCTTGGCATTAGTTGTTCATAAGATCCTCTTATGATGTTTTCTATTTCTATTATGTTTGGTTTTATATTGCCAGCTTCATAGCAAAATTTATTTACCTAGTTCCTTTCTCTCCTCTTCTTACTAAGTCTCGCTAGTGGTTATCAATTTTGTTTATCTTTTCAAAGAACCAAATTTACTTTCATTTATTTTCTGTATAGTTCATTTATTTTCTATTTCATTTATTTCTGCTTATATCTTTATTATTTCCTTTCTCCTGGTGTTTTTTTGGATTCTTTTTCTTTTTTCCTGTTGCTTTTCAAATTCTCTGAGGCATGACTAGGCCATCCATTTGCCTTCTTTCTGTCTTCCTTATGTGCACTAATTGCTATGAACTTCCCTCTTATGACTGCTTTTGCAATGTCTCAAAGATTATGGAATCTCGTGTCCTCATTGTCATTGGCTTCCATGAATCTTTTTATTTTGGTCTTTATTTCTTCAGTAGTTGTGAAGTCATTCAGGAGTAGGTTATTTAGTTTCCATGTATTTGTGTATTTTTGAGGATTTCTCTTGAAGTTAAAATGTTTAATTCTATCATGGTTGGAGAAGATTCTGGATATAGTTTCTACGTCTTTTAATCTGTGAGGCTTGCCTTATGCCCTATCATGTGGTCAATCTTTGAAAAAGTTCCATGTGAGAGTGAGAAAAAATTGTATCTTGTGTTTTGGGGGTGGAAAGTTCTATAGATGTCTGTTAAGTCCATTTAGATCCTTTATCTACTTACTTATTTTTTATCTTGATGATCTGCCCAGAGGAGATAGTGTGGTATTGAGATCTCTAACAATTAATGTGTTGCAGTATGTTTCTTCTTTTAGATCTAACAGTCTTTCCTTCAAATATTTGGGTGCTCCTGTTTTAGGTGCATAGATATTTATAAATGTTATATCTTCTTGATTAACCCTTTTACTACAATATAGTGCCCTTCTTTGTCTCTTCAAACAGTTTTACTTTTAAGCCTATTTTGTCAGAAATTAATATTGAGACTCCAGTTCTTTTTTGGTTCCTATTTGCATGGACTACCTTTTTCCAGCCCTTTTCTTTTAGTCTATGTTTGTCTTTATCCTTGAGATAAAGACATGGCAAGACACAGAGCCAGTCTGTCTCTTGAGCGGAGAATTTAATCCATTAGCATCAATGTTATTATCGATATTTCCAGAGTTGTCCCTACCTTTAAGTTGACCATTGTCTTGGTTGTCTTTTATTTCCATATTTCTGACTGTTCATTCTTTAGTGTTCCTGGAATAAGACTCTCTTCAGAGTTTCTTGAAGAACTGGTCTACTGTTGGCAAATTCTTTTATGTTTTGTTTGTCTGAGAATATTTTAATCTTTTTCACTCATATGAAGGATAATCTTGCAGGATATAATAATCTTGGTTGAAACTGATTTGCTCTTACCATTTTCAATATGTCTTCTCATTCTTTCCTTGCTCGCATTATTGCTATTGAAAGGTTCCATGTTAGCCTAATGGAATGACCTTTGTAAGTCACTTGTCATTTCTCTCTTGGCATTTTTAGCATCTTGTCTTTATCTCTGGTCTTGGCCAGAAGGCTAAGATGTGCCTTAAGGAAGATCTTCTTGGATTGATTGTATTCAGGTCCCTTGTATTTCTTTTTTCTTTTTATTTTAGAGAGGTTTTTGCTATAGGGCATGTGTGCTCACCAGAGAGACAGAGAGACAGAACATGAGAAATCACCCCCCAGGGGGCATGGCCACACCACAATGCCTTCTCCTTCATTCTCCTCTCAACATCTTGGGCATGTACGCACATGCACCTGGCGTGAGTATAAGCCACCGGGTCCAGGATTCGAACCGCAGTTGACTACATGTGAGTCCAGAGACATAGCCATTACGCTAACTGCTGGGCCCTTTGTTCCCTTGTATTTCTTGAATCTGGAAGTGTGAGTGCTTCTCTAGATTTTCCATGCCCTTATTAGTTTCTTCTTCTTATGGAATATCAATTATTTCAGATTTTGGATATTAAATGTTATCTAGTTTTTTTTGTATATTATTCTTGTGTCTTTTTTCTGTTATTTTCTCTATATTTTTGGTGTTTTTCTTTGTAGGTCAGAGGTTTTATCCTTTGTATCAGAGATTTGATCTTTTTTTTTCTTTTTTTTGGAGAGGATTTTGCTATAGGGCGTGTGTGCTTGCCAGAGAGATACAGCAAGATAGAAAGTGAGAAATCACCCCCCGGGGAGGATGGCCACACTGCAATCCCTTTTCCTCCACTCTCCTCTCAGGATCTTGGGCACGCACGCACATGCGCCCGGCGTGAGTTTAAGCCACCAGGTCGGGGACTCGAACCGCTGTCGACTACGTGGGAGTCCAGTGACATACATAGCTATTACGCTAACTGCTGGTCCTAGAGATTTGATCTTCAGCATGGTCTAATTAACTTTTAATACTTTCAGAGAATATTTAATTTTCTATATTACAGACTTCATCTCTTGTAGTTCCATCTGATTTTTTCTTATAGTGTCCATTTCTTCTTTTATATCTTGGAAGGACTTCCTACTCTCCTGTAGTTCATTGTCTCTTTTCTGTTCCAACTCATAGAGTTTTGTCACCATGAATGTTCTACTTTTTCTAACATTTTGGTAACTTCTCTGTTTTTTCAAGAAATGGAAAGGAGTTATTGTGTTCTTTTGATGGAGACATATTTCCTGGTTTATTCAGACCTGAGGCTCTTCTTCTACTTCTAGACATTGGGAGATGTATTCACTCTTGGATACCTTTTTGGAGAATTATTTTTTGACTGGGAACAAGTGCGTTTGCCTTTTGTTGTTTACTGATGTGTGCCAAAGTCTCTCTTCTGCAGTGTTCAGTAATGTGGTCTCCAAAGAAAGTGTCTTCATTTTTTTTTTTTTTGGAGATGTTTCTGCTATAGGGTGAATGCACTCACCAGAAAGACAAAGAGAGACAGAGAGATAGAAAGTGAAAAATCACCCCCCAGGGGGGATGACCACACCACAATCCCTTCTCCTCCATTCTCCTCCCAGGCATGAGTTTAAGCCACTGGGTCTGGGACTTGAACCGTGGTTGGCTACATGGGAGTTCAGCAAAATAGCCACTACGCTAACTGCTGGTCCCTCCAAAAAAAGAGTCTTCTATTCAGGTGTCTGAAGAGCGATATCTCCTTTTTTCGCAGGTGTTTCAGTAAAATGAAGGATCCCCAGAAGCCTCACAATACCGGTGTTTGAGAAGTGTCATTCTAGACCTGTCTAGTCCCTCTGGGATGGTGGAAGATGAGGAAAAGATGACAATATAAAAGGAGAAAAATGAATATGAAGAAGAATAAAGAAAAAGTCACATGCTGCACTAGTGCCAGGGGGCTGGAGATGGAACTGGGGATCTGCTGGAGAGCTGAGGACTGTCCTGTAGGGTAAGGCAGAGTAGAAAATTAATGAAAAAGAAGAGGAAAAAAATAAAAAGAGAGAATAAAAAAGTTGCCTACCATTCTGATGGAGGATGCTCTGTGGTTGGGAGAGCTGGAGCAGGGGTTAAAGCCAGAGACTGGGCCTACCTCAGTGTTCCTTGCTGGTCGGGAGGCTGGTGATGAAACTGGGGCTCTGCTGGAGAGCTGAGGGCTGTCCTCTCCCATTTTCTTTATGTATTCATCCATTGATGGATGCTAGGAGGTTTCCAAGTGCTAGAATGAATGTGAATGTGGGGACATCTCTTCTACATACTGATTTAAAATACATGTATGTTTTTAAATGTCTATTTTATTGACATTTTACTCAGCAAAATTATGGACACATGATTTTTAATTGTTTCAACCAATAAAGGACACATTAAGAAATTTATTATGTAAAAAGGCATTTTGCCCTTTAGAAATTTGAATTTGATTAAGAATGGCATGTATTTGGGAACCAGCAGTTAGCGTAATGGCTATGTCGCTGGACTCCCACGTAGTCGACGTGGTCGCATCCCGGACCCGGTGGCTTAAAACTCAGGCCGGGCACATGTGCGTGCGTGCCCAAGATCCTGAGAGGAGAATGGAGGAGAAGGGATTGCGGCGTGACCATCCCCCC
>NW_006160139.1:1623790-1626818 GCF_000334495.1 Tupaia belangeri chinensis | reverse complement strand
CTCTGTCTGTCTGGCGAGTGCACACGCCCTATAGGAAAAACCCTCCCAAAAAAAAAAAAAAAAGAATAGCATGTATTCAAATGCATCCACCTTATATAAAAGGTCATACAGAGGACCAGTAGGTGGTGTAGTGGTGAAGCTAGTGGGTTCCCACATGGCTGACCACAGTTTCAGTCCCAGACCTAGCAACAAAAATCAAGTTGCACTTGTATGTGTGCACGTCCAAAATCCCAAGAGAAGAATATAGAAAAGGGACTGCAGTATGGCCATCTCCCCTAGGGGATGATTTTTCACATTCTCTTTATGCCTCTCTTCATCCAATGAGTGCACACCTTATTGTCTTATAACGAAAATGTAAAATAAAAATAAAAAGGAAGAAAGAAAGAAAAAGTCATACTGAAAACTGTAAAAGAGTCAATTAGATATATACTTCCACATGGGACAGAGGAAGGAAAAAAGTAAGGAAGAAAGGTATCTGGTTATGGGGGTTATTTAAATGTGGCTGTTCATTTGCCCTCTATTTGGTGGTGATTCCTGCTTTCTCTTTTTGAGATAGAACCTCAGAGCTAAGTAGAATCCCAAAGCCTCAAATCCATATTGAAAGTTATTCCAGTAGGTCCAGGGAGCATTTTTTTGCTGAAGAAAACTAGCAGAATGTCTGGGAAGCACTGAGGGAGGCAATGATGAATTTAGTGCTACCCAACTGCCTGGTTTGTGATTTTTCAGCCTAGATGATGATGCAGGCAGGTAAACATGTGGTAACTGGAACAATGAGGGGCGAGAAAGCTAAACTGGAACAGAAGATGACTAACATCTGAAAAGAGGAGAGCCAAGTGTACAAACTTCAATGGGGTAATTTTTTCTTTTTTTTTTTTAAGAGAGATTTTTGCTATAGGGCATGTGTATGTGTGCTCGCCACAGAGATAGAGAGACAGAAAGTGAGAAATCATCCCCCAGGGGAAATGGCCATGCTACAAACCTTCCTTCTCCATTCTCTTCTTGGGATCTTGGATATGCACACAAATGTTCTCATCATGAGTTTGAAGCCACTGGGTCCAGGACTCATACTTTCATCAACTATGTGGGAGTCTAGCAATGTAACCATCATGCCATCTGATGGTCCACATTTTTTTCATTTTCCAAACATTCATTATGAAATACCATGGTATGTACAAATGACTGTGTCTATTAAACAAGAATGAGCAACTGTTCCTGTCCCCACAGAGTTTACAGTCTGGTAGAGGAGGAGAAGTACTCAATGCAGTAATTTCTGGGAAAAGAAGTTCAGTGTATTGAAAAATTACAATGGGAGAGTATTAGTATGTAAAAAAATCAACTGTGTCCTTCTTTCCTGACAATAAATACGTTTTGCATCATTATTTGTGTGACTAGAAGGTGTTTTTTCAAAGTAGAGAAGGACTTCCCTGAGAAAATGTTATCAGCTCAGATCAGAAGAGTAAGAGTGTGAGGAAGGGGAGGCTAAAGGCTCTGCGGCAGGGTAGTGGACAGCACGCACAGGGGCCTGGCCGTAATAGAGCACATCTTGATAGAAGAGGGGAAAAGAGTTGTGTGAAAAGCTTGAGCTGCAGTAAAGCAATCAGTTATTCAGCCTCACTGGTCACTTTAACAACTGTGGACTCTGTATTAGGAGGTTGAAGACACTAGGAAGCAGTTTCAACCAGGATTGTGTTTCTGTGTGTTGTGAGAGACACAGGATGTGAAGATGGAATTCCACAAGAGCTGCAGTGTGGACACCAAGCGTGTGTGCATGCGTGCCCAAGATCCAGAGAGGAGAATGGAGGAGAGGGGATTGTGGCATGGCCATCCACCCGGGGGGTGATTTCTCACTTTCTGTCTCTCTATCTCTCTCTGTCTTTCCAGTGAGCTCACGCATCCTACGGCAAAAGCAAAAAAAAAAAAAAAAAGCCCTTTAAAAAATAAATTTAAAAAAAAATAGCTGCAGTGTGGAGAGTGACTGGAGAAGCAGGAGTACATACATTCAGGGAGGTAAACAAGGAAGATTATTGGACACAGAATTGTGAGGTACTTGGACAGGAAAAAGAGCAGACAGTCACCAGGATAGAAAATCCTACCAGGAATGCACACAGACTAAGTTGTGCTCTGTCCTAATACAATGACATCAGAATAGGACTTTTTCCCTTTTTGCTTTTCAAGTTCTTATACCTGAAGGTACTTGAAGACTCACACTTCAGTGCAATCTTGTAGGCCCTCCACATAGATACCCTCCATGAACTCCTAGAGGAATAAAACCAACAGGGAATAGTAACAAAATGAGAGTGAGAATAGTGGATCCTAACTCTGTGGAATTAGAACATTATTACAAATGAATTTGAGCCTAAATTGTAAACGATGAAATAAATACTATACCTCTGTGCTTAGAAATGACTGTCAAGTTTTTCTCCCAAGGCAGTACTCTGGATTTGTTTTTTTTTCCTTAAAACTTCCCAGTTTGTAAGGGAAATGCAGATCAAAACAACAATGAGATACCACCTAACCCCAGTCAGAATGTCTAAGATTAAAAAAACAAAAAATGATAAGTGTTGGTGGGTGTGTGGTGAAGGGGGAACTCTCTTACACTGCTGGTGGGAATGTAAATTAGTCCAACCACTGTGGAGAACAATTTGGAGATTCCTCAAAAGTCTACAAATAGAACTACCACATGATCCAGCAATCCCATTCCTTGGCATCTACCCAAAAGACAGAAGAATTCTTCATTGGAAAAGTGCTTGCACATCGATGTTTATTGCGGCACTTTTCATGATTGCTAAGACATGGAACCAACTCAAATGTCCCAATAAGGATGAATGGATTGAAAAACTGTGGCCCATATACTCTATGGAATACTATTCAGCCATTAAGAACAACAAAACACTGGCTTTTTTATTTTTGTATGCATTTATTATTTTTTTCCCAGAGTACACTGTATATTGTCTCAATCAAGCACATCAACATACATGTTATTGTCAACAAATAATTTTCCATTTCTTGTTTCCTGTATGTTTTGCTT
>NW_006160139.1:1584993-1622012 GCF_000334495.1 Tupaia belangeri chinensis | reverse complement strand
TCAGGAGCTCCATTGAACTGCTTGTGGATGAAGAGGAGAGTTATTTTCTTGCTTTCCCATATTTCTTGTGGTCCTGTGGTGATTTCTTGTCATCTGATGAATGGTGTGTTTCTTTCGAATTCTTGAAGTTCAATCTGAGTGTTCAGGAGCAAGCAGAAAGAGGTGATCTGGAATCTCTTTGCCATTCTGTGTTTATCGCTGGTGCACCAGATTCACGAAGGAAGGCCTCAATTCCCAAAACCCTGACTTTTGACAGAAAGTGGAAGAATATGGAAGATTTACTGCTGAGTGAAGCAAGCCAGGCTATAAAGGAGAGATACTGTATGTTCCCACTTAATATATACCAAGTGTCCGCACTCTATAACTGAAACTGATGGGCTAAAGGATGTACAAACACAAGAGATGGGTGTGAATGCCAGATGTGGTGTGTGTGGAGGAGTGGGGCCTGGGGAAAAACATTTGGAGGAGGGATATGGAGACAGCATTGTTGAGACAGGGAGGTAGTACTGTTATATTTTGATCAACCGGACTGGGGAGAAATGTTCACATATTGAAATGATCACCTTGTAAGCTAAATAATGTGATTGAATGTATTAAAAAATGTAAAAAAAAAAATAAAAAAGTTGTTAAAACAAAACAATTCCAGTTCAGACAATCAATCTCACTTGTTACTATTGATATCCTGTTTTTCTCTCCCTTAGAAATAGCTTAAAAAAAAAATAAAGTGTGGGGCCAGGGCCTGTGCGGACTCTGTTCTGCGTTCTGCAGCCTGGGCCGCCCGGTCCCCACTGCCTCTCCGGTGCTAGGTGTGTCCCACGCTCGGCGCTGATGCAGGCCGGTGGCACGGACCAGCTGAGGTTGCCGTCCTTCCTTTCTCTGGCCGGTGCGGGCTAAGGGGAGGTGGCGCTGGGTCCCGCGCACATTCACGTGCTCAGGGCTGGCGTGTGGCCACCGGGCCTGCGCATGGCTGCTGGGCCTGCGAGTGGCCCCCGGGCCTGCGAGTGGCCCCCGGGCCTGCGCGTGGCCACCAGACCTGCGCGTGGCCACCAGGCATGCACCTGCACGTGGTCACCGGATGCAGGTGGCAAACTGAAGCTGAAAACAAGGATTAAGAACTTGCAACTATAAGCAACAGAAAGAAACTTTAGCTGTCTTAAACCAATTGAGAAATATATTGTATAGGAGGATTTTCTCTACCTATGGACAGTGAGAAGATGATGGTTACCAGCCCTGCATTACCTCAGGGAAAAACAAGAACTACTCTACCATTCTTAAGGAAGCCAGATACCCGAGGATAACTCACGCTGCAGAACCCCACAACACCATTCCCACTAATCACAAGATGGCTGCTGTGCCGCATCAACTGATAATCATCTCTGCTTACCAGAACCGCTTTCCTAAAACTGTATTCCATGGAGACTCACCTACAATTGCGTAACTGCACGAGACCCACCCTTGATCCAACCTTGAATGGAATCTATGTTCCCTATTGTTAAAAACTTTAAACTTGTGGCCCCTCTCCCTTTACTTGCATGTATCACATTTTCAATAACTCCTCTGGAAGACAACTGTATATAGCAGAGATAGTGTAATGGGAGAGGGGGAAAGGGCAGAGGGTCAAAAACATAGGATAAAAAACCTATATATGTATACATATGTATGAAAGTAGAAATGGAATATTATTGATGATAACATGCTTGATGAAGCCACTATGCAGTTTATCCTAGATGGGAAACCACATTTAGTACGTTGTGATGATGCTCAGAGAATGAATGTTAGATAATATATTTAAAAAAAAAAAAAAAAAGTTGCAGGAGAAAAAAAAAAAAGTAAAACTGATGGGACATGGCAGAGGGTGGGGGATGGGGATCAAGGATGGCAAAACAAAAGGCAAGGTATACAGGACATAAGAATTGGAAAATTATTTGCTGAGAACATGTATGTTGATGTGCTTGATTGAGCCAATGCACAGTGTATTTTGGATGGAAAATTCATTTGTGTGTTGTGATGGTGTATAGTGAATTAATGTAGAAAATGAATAAATTTAAAATAAAAAAAAAGAAAAAAAATGAAAATAACTGAGTGTTCACAGAAAAACTGGAATGACCAACCAACATCTTCCATTATTTTTGTATTCAAAGTGATTAATAATGATGGTGTGGGAGAAACAGTGCAGAGATTTGATCTGGAGATTGATATCATACTTGTCACTCATAGTTGAATCTTCTAATCTATATGACCAATGCATGGTGTATAGTGAATTAATGTAGAGAACGAATAAATTTAAAAAAAAAAGAGAGAAACAAATTTATATTCCACTACAAAAAAAATAAAGTGTATAATTCATTGGAAAATAATAAAAGTAATACAGAAATGTACATAAGAAACTAAAAATCCTCTAAAACCAGATGACTTATTTTTAAATTGTATTTATTATTATTGATTGACAAGTAATAATTGTATACATTTATGGGATACACTGTTATTTCTCTTTTATTTTATGTCAATTTCCTTTTTTAGGTTTATTTATTAATTATTATTGAGTTTGTCATAGGGCTCATATGCTCTCCAGAAAGAGAGAGAGAGGAAGTGAGAAAGCAAGCACTCAGGTCTATAACTCAAATCACGCTAGCCATGTGCGACTCCAGCACCTCAATGACCATGCTACCTGCTAGCCCCTTTTTATAGATTTTTGCCACAGGACATATGCATTCACTTGAGAGAGATAGAGACAGAAAGAAAAAGTGAGAAATCATGCCACAATCCCTTCTCCTTCATTTTCCTTCTGGGATTTTGTGCAAACTCGCACAAATTCGCATGATTTTCAGGCTGCTAAGTCTGAGACTCTAACCTTGCTTGGCCATATGGGAATCCAACACCTTCAACACAAAGCCATCTGCTGGCCCCTATTTTACAGTAAAAGAATTCAATGTGATGGGATCATATGAGTGTAATTAGCATATATGTCATCTCAAAATTTTGTCTTTTTGCTTTGTCTTAGGAGCATCCAGTCTTCAGTTTCAGTCAATCTGAATTACACAGTAATTCTTAATTATAGTAATCATAATGTACTATATATTAATAACACTAGAACTTGTTCTCCTTATTTATGTGCAATTTTATATTCCTTAATCCACATCTCTCCACCCTCCTCCCTTGAACCCTCCCAGCTTCTAGGAATCGCCATCCTATTCTCTGCTTCTATGAGTTCTTTTTATTTATTTATTTATTTATTTATTTATTTATTAGGTTGAGAGGTTTTTTTTGCTATAGGGCACGTGCACTTGCCAGACAGACAGAGAGAGACAGAGAGATAGAAAGCAAGAAATCACCCCCCAGGGGAGATGGCCACACCACAATCCCTTCTCCTCCATCCTCCTCTCGGGATCTTGGGCACGCATGCACGAACGCCCAGCGTGAGGTTAAGCCACCAGGTCCGGGACTTGAACTGCAGTCGACTACGTGGGAGTCCAGTAACATAGCCACTACGCCAAATGCTGGTCCCTATGAGTTCATCTTTTATAGTTTCTACCTATCAGTGAGAACATGCAGTGTTCACTTTCTGTGTCAAGCTTGTGTCACTGAACATGGTGTCATTCGGGCTCATCCATGTGGTCTCAAATGTCAGGATTTCATTTTTCCTCATTGAGTACTATCAAATGCATGCATGCACTTCAATGTAAAATAGTTTCATCATCCATCTGATAAATGAGATATGGTTTCATACCTTGGTTATCATAAACAGTGCTGCAACAAACACTGGAGTGGAGCTATCACCACAGCATACTGGCTTCCTCTTCATGGTCTAAGTGCTCCACAATAGAATGCTGTGATGACCCTTTTATATTTTTATTTTTATTTTTTGGAGAGGTTTTTGCTATAGGACACGTGTGCTCACCAGAAAGACAAAGAGAGACAGAAAGTGAGAAATCACCCCCCAGGGGGGATGGCCATGCTGCAATCCCTTCTCCTCCATTCTCCTTTTAGGAGCTTGGGCACACATGCACACACGCCTGGTGTCAGTTTAAACCACCGGGTCTGGGACTAGAACCACTGTTGACTACATGGGAGTCCAGCAACATGGCCATTAGGTCAACTGCTGGTCCCAATCTATTTTTAACATTTGGGTGAGTACTCTCTCAATCATCTACTTATATGTGGATACATTTAGATGGAGATTTTAAAAATGCAAAATGTAAATATTTATAATAGTTGTACTGCTTCCACGTGCTAAGGGAATTTTCATATTTCCTACATCATTATTCTACACACCTACTAAATTGGGGAAGGTGAGTTTTGGAAAAGCTAGGATGAAATTTTTTTTAGAAAGAATGAGACTAACTTGTAGAAAATAAAAAGAAAAGTTATAGAAAGAGTTCTAATGAGGAAAAACTAAAGTTGGATTATACATCATTCAGACTTTGGCTTTAATAAATCTAAATTTTTACTTAAATACAAATGTATATCTAAATAGGTCATCTTAGTATTTTATATCCTTGTGGGGTTTTTTACTTATGTTCCTCTTTATATGTCACTAAGTACACATTTACATCATAATTTCAATCTTAAGTGGGATCTATATATTCATTCTTTAAATAAGCCTCCAACCTCCAACAACGAGTAAGACAAACAGAACTACTCTAAGAGAAACTGGCATTGTTAAGAAAAGAAATACATTAAACAAGTATTAGGGTAATGATTACCTGCCCATCAAAACTAAAAACTATACAGTCTTGGGGCAGGCAGGTGGTGAGATGATTAAGGATGCTGGACTCACCCATGGGTAACCACAGTTCAAGTCCTGGACCTGTCAGCTTGCTTTCTCACTCTCTCTCTTTCTCTCTCTCTCTCTCTTTTGCTCTGTCCCTCTCTGGTCAAATTAAAATAAAGAAATAAAGTTAAATAAAATAATTCATTTTAATTATTTTTTTACTATTATTCATACATTCAATTACTACATCATTTATCTCTTTTTTTCTTGGAGAGGTTTTTGCTATAGGTGTGTGTGCTTGCCAGAAAGACAGAGAGAGACAGAGAGACAGAAAGCAATAAATCACTCCCTTCAGGGAAGATGGCCATGCCGCAGTCCCTTCTTCTCCATTCTCCTCTCAGGATCTTGGGCACGCATGAACACATGTGTAGGCGTGAGTTTAAGCCACTGGGTGTGGGACTTGAACTGTGGTCAACTACATGAGCGTTCAGCAACATAGCCATTATGCTAACTGCTGGCCCCACTATACATCATTTGGATTGTAAAGAGCTTTTACCCAATATGATAAATGCCACACACCAAACTAGTTGTGAGAATACTATGCATGACATCATCAACAGGCAACAAACCATATCTGTGTCCCACAAATGTCTTACTTCCCCATATTTTCCCAAATTTTCCTTCCTTCACTCTTCCCCTCCCCCATCCCTCCTTCAACTTTGTTCTCAGTGTCCATATCAATGTTTAGTGCTTTTATGTCTTCCAGTCTTTCAGTCTCTACTGAGTGTAGACAGTCAGTATTTGTTAATTGGAGACATATAATGTTTCTGTTTTGTAGCCTGACTTGCTTCACTCAGCAATAAATCTACCCTGTTTGTCCACTTTTATATGTCTTCATATGTTCATATTTCATATGTTCATATGTCTTCCAAGCCAAAAAGCAAATGACAAAATGTTCAACACCCCTCTTCATAAAGGAGATGCATATTAAAATCACAATGAGATACCACCTAACCCCTGTTAGAATGGGAAAGATTAAAAATGCAAAAAGTGATAAGTGTTGGCAGAAATGTGGTAAAAGGGGAACTCTCCTCCACTGTTGGTGGGAATGTAAACTGGTTCAGTCACTGTGGAGAACAATATGGAGGTTCCTCAAAGATCTACAAATAGAACTACCATTTGATACAGCAATTCCATTTCTGAGTATCTACCCAAAGGACAAAAGAATGCTCAGTCAGAAAAGCACTTGCACATCAATGTTTATTGCAGCATTATTCATGATTACTAAGACATGGAACCAACTCAAATGTCCATAAACAGATGAATGGATGGGAAACGTGTGGCCCACATACTCTACGGAATACTATTCAGCCATAGAAAACAAGATCCTGGCATTTGATAGAAAGTGGCAAATATGGAAGATTTATTGCTGAATGAAGCATGCCAGGATATTAAAGAAAGATATTGTATATATCCACTTAATATATACTATCTGCACTTCATGGTAGAGATCAAAATATTGGAGGGCATGAAAGCAGTGAAAATAGTTTTGGATGCTGAAGAAAGTGTGATACGGGGGCGAGGGGGGAAGGGAAAAGTATAGAGAAGGATAGCAAGAGAACAAATTGATAGGCATGACTTTAGTAGGACACAGAAATGATTCATTACCTGTTGATGATAACGTGTATTCTCAACTCTACTGGTCTGAGAAGTATTTCACGTTCAATAAATTCTTGATACAAGTCGAATGATATATATAGTGATCGAATGTTTAAAAAAATAATGAGAATAAATAATAATATAAAAAAATGATGAATAGCTATTTGATGGTGATGTGGATAGTAATATCTTTGTCTTAACATGGTAATTATACTGGAAAAAGAAATGTAATACACTGTAAAAATATATGATTAAATGTAATATTATAAATTATGATAATAAATAAAAATAAAAATAATTAACCAATAAAAAATGTTATTAAGAATTTAAAAAACAGTTTCATAGCAAACAAAATGAGGTTGCTAACTGCATTGCAAAATACACAATTCATACCCAGGCCCAGACAACACTAGTTAACATCAAGCCTCAGGATGAAAAATTAATGGAAAACTCCTGCTCTCTGATGACAGTTTAGATTTCAACAGGAGCAGAGCTGAGTTATTCATCCTTAGTTTACTTTTCATAGGTTTACCAAGCAGGTAAGTTATTCCTCTTGCCCTAGAGCAGACTAAAAACAGAATGGACCAATGCTGGTAGACAGACAGATCAAATTAAGAAAATCTCAGAAATTAGGGAGAATTATCCACACCTCCCAACCCAAAACACATATGCACTATTGTTAACACACCTGAGCATCATTTACAAAAGGGACGTCATCTGAGTCAGCCCATTGGCTCAGTGGCTAAGGAAGCCAGACTCCACATGACCGACTGTGACTGGAATCTTGACTCCAATGGTTTGAAAATCACACCTGTTGTGTGGGACTGTGTCTGAAAATCCTAATGGGATAGGAAATGTATAATAAAAGGATTATGGCATGACCACACCCCACTGATGGTGCTTCGTATGTGTCTGACTCATCCCTTCCTCTGTCTCTCTCTGGAGAGTGCATATGCCCTCTGGAAATAGCAGAAAAAAAATTTTAAGAAGGGAATAATCAAAGCAAAGGAAATGTCAAAAAAAAAATCATAGCACTAAATAGATCATGAAAAGGATATTTGTTTAAAGTACAAAAAAAAAAAAAAAAAGAAAAGAAAAAGCTGCCAACTCCTTGTTAGACCTCAGCTGGGAACGAGAACCTAGGCATTTGTACATGTCAGCAAATCACCACAAAATGTTCCAGGTCAGGGAACCAGCAGTTAGCGTAATGGCTATGTCGCTGGACTCCCACGTAGTTGACCGCGGTTCGCATCCTGGACCCGGTGGCTTAAAACTCACGCCGGGCGCATGTGCGTGAGGGCCCAAGATCCCAAGAGGAGAATGGAGGAGAAGGGATTGCGGCATGACCATCCACCCTGGGGGGTGATTTCTCGCTTTCTGTCTCTATGTCTCTCTCTGTCTGTCTGGAGAGCGCACGCGCCCTATAGTGAAAATCTCTCAAAAAAAAAAAAAAAGTTCCAGGTCATGATTCTGAGATTAGAAAGAAACTGTTCCTGATATATAAATTCCAAATATGAGATTCATGAATAATAGTGATCAGCTGTATTTTCATTGACTCTCTGATATTTCACTAAAACGTAGACAATTATCCACATATCTGACAATTTTCTACTAACAACCTCTTCAAGGAGTGAATTTGTCATATTTACTTGCATGTATTGTCATTGTCCCTGTTTCACATCCCGTTGGGTAGGTTACTCATGTGTGCTAAGGTACATTTTTTTTCAGGTATATTTAAAAGTATATTTCATACAGAAATAAAATATCAACCTAAAAATTATTTCAAGAAGATTCAGATTTTTTTTCTTCCTCTCTCTACCTAGAGGTACAGTTCTCTATTGTCTCTTTCTGCAGGGTGGATTTATTTGCATTTATCTATATGGTAAGTTATGAGGCTATCATGTCGCAGTTTTACACAAACATCTCCTTTTTTTTTTTTTTTTTTTTTTTTTTGATTTTTTTTTTGTTGGGGGGGGGGGCTACATTGCTATAGGGTGTGTGTGCTCACCAGAAAGACAGAAAGAGACAGACAGAAAACGAGAAATCACTCCCCAGTGGGGATGGCCACACTGTAATCCCTTCTCCTCTATTTGGTTTGGCTAGTTTTCTCACAAAGTCCAACTTAGATTAAATTGCAATATGATCTATTTTTGCTCACTCTTCTAAAGATGTGATTCTTTCCAGTATCCGTTGATTGAAAAAAAAAATAGTGATTTTTTTTTCCCCTCAGCCATATCCTGATATTTTTTAAAGGAGATCTTTGATATATGGAGCATGCACTTGCTGGAGAGACAAAAAGTGAAAAATAACCCCCTGGGGAGATGGCCATGTTGCAATCCCTTCTCCCTCATTCTCCTCTCGGGATCATGGGCATGTACACACACTCCTGGCATGGGTTTAAACCACTGGGTCTGGGACTTGAATCTCAGTCAACTATGTGAGAGTTCAGAGATATAACCATTTCTCCATCTGCTGGTCCCCTGCCTGACCCTTTAACAGCAAAATTAGGGCAAGAATTTCCAGACACATAATTAATTCAATGACCGGTTTAAGGAGCATGACCAGTTTAAGGAGCATGGGCTTTCTTGAATGGTGGTGCTTTAGCTAATCCAGTTCTATCATTTCTATTCAGGAAGGGAAAAACATCAGGTTTATGATGTCATCCAACCTGGGGACTATGTTCTCATAGCAAGCAGTTTCCATCAAAAAATAATTAGTTAAAAAGAAAGAAAACTTAATAATGTAAGTAAAACTTTAGCTTTTCTTTAAGTGGCTGTTTCAGAGGTCCTATGGTCCCGATTCTGGCTGAAGTTACTTGATTGTGACTCTGGTACAGGTGATGAAAGAGAACTCCTTTTGGGGTCCTGGACCATGTGGGTTCTTGGGTTCATACAGGAACCAATTCAAGAGGAAGTCATTGATGAAAAATAAAAGCAAGTTGATTAGATGAAAACAGAAAGAGGGTTGTTCCAGGATGTAAACAAGCCCCATTTAGCATTGTCACATGATTTTTTTTTTTAATGGGATACTAAATATGGGCAGATTATGCAGTTTCCAAGAAAAGGAGTGGAGTCTTCCCTGAACCTAGGTTCCTCTTTTTCTTGCTTCTGCTGGTGGAGAAGGTGCACCTCCATCTTGTGACGAACTTCCATCTTGGTTTCCTAGTTAAACATTGAGAGTCTTGTCCTCCTCCCAAAGAGAATTCAAATGCCATTACCTCTTCCCAAAACTTCCACATCTTAAGATGTCCTATGATGATATGACAATAGTCACCAAACTCATTTTCCCTGACCCATAAAGGTCATTAAAATTTTATTATGTTTAGAAAGAGATGGAAGGTACTCTTAGGAATAGTTAACCTGCTTATTTTGTTTCTGTAAAATGCTTCTGCGTTGCAAGCCCCTACCCCCTACCCTTTCAAGTCCACCATGCCTTGTACTTACAATCTCCACATCAACCCAGAAAAGAATGTGATTTTTGCCTCTATAAGCACCCCTCACTTTTCACTCAGGGCTGCAGGGTTTTTAAGAGACATGAGTCTCCTCATGTGCTGCTGGCTTAATCAATAAAACTCCAATAATTTGACTATGTCTGGATGTCCTGTTATTTCTTGTAGATTAGACTATAACATTTGGAAGATCCCATGAGATCAGTATCTCATGGTACTTGAGTGAGGCATCCAACTCAAGGAGGGCAGCCTCCCCCTGGGCAGTGGCCGGCAACCTGCAGAATTCTCAGAGAGGTGGCCCCTGATTACCTCCGGCTCCTGAAGATCCCATTTAGGCTATTTGACAACTCCTCAAGAGATGCCACCACTCCCACAATTTTTTTGCAGAGTCTGAAATATCCTCCAGAGGCATTTTTCTACCTGTCCTGAACCTGTCCTGTCTGTGACTTTTCTTTTGGACTGGTCGCTTGTTTACGGTGAGTACATGGTCTGCGCTGGAGGCACCCCCTGGATGTTGGTTCCCTAGGCAGATATGTGCCTGGTAATTAGGTTCAAGTATCTCCTTGGATTATACCCAGCAATCTGGGTTGAACCCCTCCTTAGAAGCCTAATCATGGGTCTAGAATGCACTGCACATGGTGGTACGGTCCCTACTCAGATTCCCCAAGATGTTGCTGGAATCAGAAGCTAGGCTGATATGTGCCTGACAGTCTAGGTTGCTGAATTGGGGGTTCAAGTCCCTCCTTGGATTATGCTTGGCAATCTGAGTTGCTTGATCAGGGGTTCAAGTCCCTCCTTAGGTTGAAGCCTACCAGTTTCAAGAAGGTGGTATTCCTCAGTGTCAAATGGGTTTTCTGAGACTGACTGAGGAAAGCGTGGCTAGTGCTGGAGGCACCACCTGGACTAGATCCAGGACACGCTAGGTACTTCTGTTCTTTTTCCCCCTATTTCAGCATCTGTTAAGAGGACCCTGGGCCTCTTTTTTTTTTTTTTTTTTTTAAACAAGATCTCTCTTCTGGGTCCTCTTTTGCCATATTTCTATGAGATATTTCTGCTGGGCTCTCTTTTGTCCTGTCTCTATGAGTTCTTTTTCTTCATCTTCCTTTTGTTGTAAAAAGAGCGCACTCTGGGGGAAGAGAATGCTTTAACCTCTGGAATGAATGGTGCATGCTTGAGTGCCTAAGTATGTTTGTGGCTCCATAACTTAGGCTATGGAGTCTGAGTGGGTCCCAACCTGCAGTTCCATGGAGGCCTCATGCAGCCAGTAGGTAAAATCTATACTGGGGGGTCACTGACCCACCCCATGTGTTCAATTCGATGGTGGGTTTATAGCTGGTTATGAAAGCTAAGAGGCTCCCTAAAGTCCCCTCATGGGGTATGGCTAGGAGGATACCTGACTGGCCTCCTCTTCAGAAGGGGTATTCACCCTTTGTCTTACAATCATATGGAAGGGTGAAAAGAAGAAAAATAGAAAAATAGGAAGAAGGAAGAAAAGAGATGGCTCCTCTCATGACTGGTAGGCCCCTCATTCTAGAAGGCTAGATCCTTTGTTTCTGAGGAGGGCTCTTCGTCATCTCTCAATAAGGCCAAAAGACTTCTCCCTTTCCCAGCACAGCATCAGGGTAGACTTCCTTGCTGGATTCTTTTCAGAAAATGCTAAGGCCCTAGTTCTCACCCATTGCCTCTGCCATTATCCCGAATTCTCTGCTAGATACATCTGAGATTCCAGGTACTACTGGAAGGAGTTTGCTTGTGCTCCTGTCCATCTCCTCGTAATTCATTTTTATTTGAGAAAGCCCTTTTCTCCCTTGTATAGTGTCAAGCTCACCTCAGCTCCCTCCTTATTGTCCTTGTTTTAAGGATTTTCCTGACACTCCCAAATTCTGGCATAAACCCATACAGCAAAACAGTGGACAGTCCCTACAAAAAGGAAATAAGGGAAAAATCCTGAGTCTGTCCATGTTCTTAGCCTTTCCTGCCTCACTATCCCTATTGGGCTTTCTGAGAAATTAGGGTATTGGAAAATTAGCAGTTTTTACAATCACGCCCCTATCACTATCAACAGAGATTGTTGCCGGCATCTAGGGGATCTAATTAGAGGCTTTGCCTTGTGCAGCCAGAGATCACATAGAAACTATGGGAGGCCAGAACAGATACCTTAACTCTCCCTAAAACGCATGCTTATATATTTTAATGAAGCTTTTGTAGAGAGCTCTGATTATGGATCTAAGCTCTCTAGAAAAAGATAAAGGACTCTCTGTGAGGTAGAATGGCCATCCTTTGGGGTAGGCTGACCAAGTACTGGATTATCTGATGTTAGAGAAGTCCAAGAAGTCTGTAAAGTAGTTACAGGAGCATCCAGTTCCTAAGGTCACCATGACTATTTTTACCTATATCAACCAGTGGCTAGCCTTGGTTCAAAGGCCTTCTCCTTAGTTGCAAAGTTGCTCCCTAAAAACAGAGGATCACATCCTTGTGGTAGGTCCACAGAAGGGGTCCCCCAGAAAAGAAAAGTCACCTTTTGTGTTACCATCCAAGGACTTGTAATTTCCCCCTCCTTATCCCAGATACTCTCAAAGGGAGGGAGAGGAATTAGGGCCTTGGGAGGCTACCCTTTCTGTTTCCTTCTTCCCGCCACATACCCACAGCCACACTAGAGAGGAAGGGGAGATAGAAAAGGGAAGATTGAGCCCAGACTCCTCAGGAAAACTTCTCTTGAAAGAGGCTCTCCCAACTGATGAGGATCAATGAGACTGGCCCTTTCTGGTTTATGTCTCGTTTATAGCCAGTGATCTCTGTAACTGGAAAACTCAAAATACCCCATTTTGAGAAAATCCTCAGGCCCTAATTAGTCTGCTAAAAGTGATCTTTTACACCCATCACCCAATGTTGGAAAACTGTCAACATCTCATGACCCTGTTCACAGTGAAAGAGTGAGAAAGAATAAAAAGGGAGGACTGAGGTATTGGCCAATTTTCATCAGGTATTATTAGATGGTATGTGAGCAGCAGCCCCCAAACCCACCAATGTGTCAAAGATGACTGAAGTCATTCAGGGACCACAGGAGTCACCCAGCACCTTCCTAGAATGCTTGTGTGAGACCTACTGTACTTATACTCCTGTTGAATCCAAAGCCCCAAATAATCAGAAAGCTATAAATATAGATTTTATGACTCAGACAACCACAGATATAAGATGGAAACTCCAAGTATTAGAAGGTTTCAAGGGGATAAATAGATCTCAGCTAGTAGAAATCACTAAGAAAGTTTTCAATAGATGAGAGCCCATGGAGGACAGGCCGACTAAAAGAATTCCTAGAGCTGTAGTTGTCATGGTATGAGAAATTAATAGAGAGGAAATATCATGGGGAGAGAAAAGAAAGAAATTTAAACTCCCCTCTGAAAGAGATCAATGCAGGAGTTGTGACAAGAAATGAAACTGGGCAAAGGATTGCCCAGAGAATGGACAAGAAAGGGAGAGTAAAATTTATAAATTTAGGGGAAGGTTGATGAGGCTGAGGCTCTTTTCCAATAAGCCCCTAGGAGCCCACAGTAACATTGAGGATGGGGGGCAAGCATGTAGATTTCCTGGTTGATACTGATGTAGCTTATTCTGCCTTTTTTTTTTTTTTTTTAGAGAGAGAGAGAGGTTTTTGCTATAGGGTGTGTGCACTTGCCAGAAAGACAGAGAGACAGAGAGATAGAAAATGATAAATCACCCCTCAGGGGGGATGGCCACACTGCAATCCCTTCTCCTCCATTCTCCTGTCAGGATCTTGGAGATGCACACACATGCTCCTGGTGTGAGTTTAAGCCACTGGGTCCAGGACTCAAACCACTGTCGGCTACATGGGAGTTCAGCGACATAGCCATTACACTAACTGCTGGCCCCGCTTATTCTGTTTCGACCAAATCCATGGGACCTATCCCTAAGGAACATATCTCCATCCAAGGAACTTCAGACTAGAATATCCTCTGACCCTGGATGTCAGAAAGAACTGTAAACAAGGGACAAAACACTGACTCACTCCTTTCTAGTTATTCCTGAGTGCCCTTGTCCACTGATGGGACAAGATAGCCTCTGTAAACTAAAGCTACTACTTCATTCTCTGAGGAGGAAGCCAGTCTTTCCACTGACAACCAAGGCCATGAAACTTTCTTCTATCCCAAAATTCTTATCACTTTCCCACTCTCAGAAGAATATCTCCTCTGCAAAGTGACAATACAGGAGCCAATCAGAAGAGATCTTTATTTAACTGAATTTCTGTCCTGATTTCCAATTGTTTGGGCAGAAAATAATCTCCTAGGGCTTCCAAGCCATTGGTCTCCAGAAGTTGTACAGCTGTTAGCCACAGCTACTCCAGCTTGGGTAGAACAATACTGCATGAGCCTGGCAGCATAGAAAGGAATTGCAGTACATATTAGCCGGCTAAGCCAGGTAGGAATCCTGGTTCCTTGCCAGTCTCCCTGGAGTACTCTTCTGCTTCCTGTCCTGAAACTGGGAACAAGTGATTATCACCCAGTTCAGATTTTAGAGAGGTGAATAAGTGAGTAGAGATTATACACCCAACAGTACCTAACCCATATACTCTGCTAAGTCTCCTCTCCCCAAGTCATCACTTTTACATGGTCCTGGACTTAAAGGATGCTTTTTCTGCCTTCCTCTGGCTCCTGTAAGCCAACCAATCCTTGCCTTTGAATGAACAGATCCCAAGGAACGATATTTCGGGCTATTAACCTGGTGTCGGTTGCCTCAAGGTTTTAAAAAACTCACCTACTTTGTCTGATGAGACCCTGAGTTCAGACTTCCAGGCTTTCCCTCCACCAAAAACTAAGAAGAAAGTTTGGGAGTTTCTAGGGGCAGTAAGTTATTGCCACCTGTGGATCCAAAGATTTGCTGAAATAGCTAGACCCTTGGTTTGAACTGAAACTGAACAAAAACCTTTTGAGGACCTGAAACAGGCTCTGATATCAGCATCAGCCAGGCCCTTCCAGACATCACTATGCCATTCTATCTCTTTATAGATAGAAAAAAAAAAAAAGGATAGCAAAGGGGGTCCTAGCCTAGTCCCTGGAATCATGGAAATGGTCAGTAGCATACCTGTCCAAGATATTTGATCTAGTAGCCACTTAATGGCTGGCTTGTCTGCAGGTAGTGGCCACCACTGCCCTGATGGTATAGGAGGCTGATAAGCTAACCCTGGGGCAAGAACTGATTTTTACTGCCCCCCATGCCATTGAGGTGCTTTTCTGAGCCACGCCTGAAAAATAGATATCAAATGCTCGAATAACTCAGTATCAACCTCTCTTGTTAAATCAGCCTCAAATTAGATTTCAGAAGACCCCAGCTTTGAATCCTGCTATGCTGCTCCCAGATGATGACCCTGAAGAACCTGTGCATGATTGTCTTGATATAATCAATGTAAAACAGTCCACCAGACCAGAATTAAATGATGTTTCACTGCCCTCAGTAGAGGAAACCTTGTTCACCCATTGTAGCAGCTTAAGCAAGATGGAATCAGGTATGCAGGAGTGGCTGTGGTAATGCTGAAATGGACCATGTGGTCCCAATCCTTGAGCTGAGGGTCACCAGCTCAAAAGGCAGAATTTATTGGCTTAACCCAGGCTCTGAGGTGGGCAAAAGGCAATACTGTGACCATTTATACTGAGAGTTGATATGCCCTTGCTACTGCCCATGTTCATGGGGCTATCTATCAGGAGAGCAGACTTGACCTCTGTGTGTGTGTGTGTGGGGGGGGAATAAAAAAAAAAAAACTAAAAATAAGAAATTTTGGCTGTCTTAAAAGCCATCTGACTTCCCAAAGCAGTGGCCATTGTGTATCACAAAGGCCATCAAAAAGAAGATTCACCAGAGGCTCAAGGAACCAGGGAGGCTACCTTAAAACTAGTAGGGCCTCAGCAAGTCTTGGTCACAATGCCATATCCAGACATACCAGCTTTGTCTACCTATAATAAGGCTTAAGAAAAGCTAGCTGAAGAAAATCAAGCAACCAAAGAGTCATCAGGACGATTTAGATTACCAGATTATAGGTTGATCATTCTGTCGGCCCTGGGGAGGACAATAATAGATCAGCTGTACTGGACAACTCATTTTGGAAAAACTAAACTAACTGAACTCATTCGAGAGTACTTTATCAGCAGGTTAGGTGAGCTAGTGAACAATATCACCTCCAGGTGTGTCAACTGCACTCAGGTAAATGCAAAGCAGTCAGAGAAGACCCCATTAGGAACTAGGTCAAGGAGAAGATCTGGGAAACAATGGGAGGTAGATTTTACAGAAATAAAGGCTTCAGAAAATGAATATAAGTATCTTCTACTCTTCACTGACATGTTTTCAGGATGGGTTGAGGCCCTCCTCACAAAATCTGAGACAGTTGTAATTGCTACTAAAAGCTACTCCAACAGCTAATCCCTAGGTTTTGGCTGCCTATGATGAATGGGTCAAATAATGGGCCTACTTTTGTTGAAAAAATATCACAAGACCTGGCCAAAATGTTATTACTTGGAAATTACATTTTGCCTACTGGCCCCAGAGTTCAGGGCAGGTAGAACGAATGAATCAGAACCTAAAAGAGACCTTGACTAAGCTAACTCTAGACACCAGTGAGGGTTGGGAACTGCTTCTCTCCTTAGCCCTTTTTCTGGTCAGATGTACTCTATATAAAGGATTTACCTCATATAAAATTATGTTTGAAAGACCCCCTCCACACCTACCCCGATTACGTGAAGAAATAAAAGCTGAGATCTATAACTGTACCTTACTCAGGCTGTTGCAGGATCTTGAGTCTACCCAGAAGGCCATTCTCCACCATGTTCGAGATACCCTGACCATTCCTTCATTGAATCCAGTATACATGTTTCAGCCTGGAAATTCAGTGTGGATCAAGAAGCTCACAACCCAAGGACTGGTGCCAACTTGGAAGGGACTTTATACTGTCATCCTCACCACTCCGACAACCATCAAGGTTGATGGCCTTCCAGCCTGGATACATCAGTCTCAGGTAAAGGCAGAGAAGTCACATGGCAAGTTCAAAATTCTCAAGATCCCCTCAAGTTAAGTATGCCCCACACCTCCTGACCACTCTCCTCCTCTTAATGGGGACTGAGGAATTAGACTAGACATAAGTCTGGAATGGGGATAGGAAAATATTAAATAGTACTAATTCATCTGAGGATGCCACCTCACTTTATGTTGACTTCTGCAATATCTTTCTGATTGAGTCCAACTTTCAATATGGGGGATGGGGAGGGCTGGAGCTCATTTTGGGTGGACCTGTTTGACCAGGGATTGGAAAAAAGGATGGACTTTTGGATAATTTTATTTTTGTATGGTTCAGATAAAGGAAGATACTCATTGCCTTTCTTACAATGATTACTGCTGTCCCTACTAGAATTGTGAATCCTTAGTAGTGAGGACCCTAGGATATAATGCCTCCTGGCAGCCTGAGCACCCTGATCGAGATATAAGACTACAAAGGCTCCCAGTGCCACCAAAATGTAGTAAAAGAACTGTGATCCCCTGAGCATTTCCATCCTCAATCCTGCTGACCCCAAGTGGTTTACAGGTCGTACCTGGGGAATACATTACTATGTCACAGAAAAGAACCCTGGAACATTTTTCACAGTACAAAAGTGAACCTTACAGAAAGAAAAGCCCCCATTAGGACTCTTCAGATTTAGTTGATCAGAATATTTTGCCTCCCGCACCCCCAGCCCGACAGCTCAACACACCCAATACGGGGTTCTCCTTTACAACTCCAGCACTCCCTAGTATTTTCTCACATGGCTATTCTTACAACAGTATCTCACCTCCTCAACTCCTCCCAGCCCAAATTGGCATGGAATTGTTGGCTCTTTTTACATACAGTACCCTCTTACTATATAGGCATCGAGCAGGAGTTTTTTCTAAACCTCACTTCCAAGAGATGTGTAATCAACTTTTCTCATTTAACCTTAGGAGTTATTCAGGGTGCTGAAACCTGCTTGGTACATCATACTCTTAAAAATTCTACTTATTTGCAATTTTGTAATTCTACCTATTTTGTTAGTGATACTGAAATTATCAGGCCCCCAGTTTTACTTGGTGGGCTTGCACAAATGGTCTATCATGATGTATTTCAACTCCTCAGGTGAATTCCGTGTTCTTGTCCAGATTTTCTGCCAGATTTTAGTGCATCCCAGAGAGGCAGGTTGAAACATGCTATCTCTACCTTTAAGCTGGACACATCAAAAACTAATTCCCATTCTAATATCCTTGCTTGTGGGTCTTGGTATTGTGGGGTCTGCTGTTATAGGAACCACAGCCCTTATTCAAGGGGACCAACACTTACAGGAGTTGTCTAGACTGATTGATACTGACCTAGGTTTATTAGAGGAATCTGTTTCCCATCTACAAGAACAGGTAAATTCATTAGCAGAGGTTGTCTTACAAAATAGAAGACGGACTGATCTTTTGTTCCTGAGATGAGGTGGCCTCTGTGTAGCTCTGGTGAAAAGATTGTTGTGTATATGCAAATAAGCCTGGAATTATTTGAGATAGTTTATCCCAAGTTTAGAAACACCTCAAGCAATGGGAACAACAGAGAACAGTCCAAAAGTTGGTTCCAACAAATGTTTGACTGGTCCTGCTGGCCAACTACCTTATTGTCAACCATAGCTGAACCTGTTATTATGATTATTTTAGGATTATTGATTAGAACATGTCTCCTTAAGATCCCAACCCAGTTTGTTCAACAGTGGATAAATTAGGTAAAACTTCTGGTACCATGAGTAAAGTATAAAACCCTTGCTGTAATGAGTCAAGGATTTGACTCAGTTTCCTAAAACTAGTGGGGAATGAAGTAGATGTGCCTCCATCTTGTGATGCACCCCCATCTTGGTTTCCTAGTTAAACATTGAAAATCTTGTCCTCCTTTCTAAGAGAATTAAAATGCCATTACCCCTGCCCAAAACTTCCACACCTTAAGATGTAACATAATGATATGACACTAGTCACCAAAGCCATTTGCCCTGAACCATAAAGGTCATTAAGGTTTTATTATGTTTAGATAGAGATGGAACATACCCTTAGGAATAATTAATCTGTTTGTTTTGCTCTGGTAAAATGCTTCTGTATTGTAAACACATACCTCCCTACCCTTTCAAGTCTACCATGCCTTGTTCTTATAATCTCCACATCAATTCAGAAAATAATCTGAGTTTTGCATTTATAAGCAGTGCTCACTTTTCACTCATGGCTGTGGGGTTTTTGAGAGACAAGAGTCCTCCATACACTGTCAGCTTAATCAATAAAACTCCAATAATTTGGCTATGTCTAAAGGTCCTCTTATTTCTTATTGATTAGACAATAATACTGATTTTAATTGTTAATGAAACTTTCATAGCACTTGTGGGAATGACATTTAGTAGAAAAATATGTTGAAAGTAGGGTTTTGAGGCCAGTAGATGATGTAGTTATATCACTGGACTCTCACATGGCCAACTGCAGTCGGAGTCCTACACCTGATGGCTTGAAATTCATGCAGGGTGCATGCCCTGGATCCCAGAAGGATAATGGAGGAGAAGGGATTGTAAGCTAGCCATTTCCCCCTTGGGGGTGATTTCTCACTTCCCCTCTCACTGTTTCTATTTGTCTTTCTCTCTGGTTGGTGCCCAGGTGTCCAGAACTCACAATAGCCCAATGCTGGCAATTACTGGCATTTCCCAGACCTCTGTGAATTCACTGCCTCTCCTCCTTTGTAGTGATAAAAGCAACCTGAGACCTTGAGATGCCAGACACCCCACTTATCTGACCCTTTCTTCTTTAGAGTAAATTCTGGGCTTCTTCTTTCTGATAGGGTATAATTAGCCTGCAGAAACTCCCTCTTCCCCAAAACTCCTTGATAAAAGATTGTGCTTAACTCCTGTGGGAGAGGGACAGAGATTGAGAGTGTGAACTCTTCCATGCCCTGCTAGCAGAATAATAAATGGTTCTCTTTTTATCTCTCCAAAGTGCTGTGTTTTTGTCCCTTGGCATCTGTTTTCCCTCAACATTTGGTGCACTGGCTGGGAAGTGAAATCAGACTGGCCCTTTGAGCCACTGACTCCCAGGCACTTTCCTCTGGGATGGGCACTGTGATGTGGAGACATAGGCATGCCCCTGACTCATTTGATGGGATCTCTCGGCTGGGGTGCCTGCCCTGAGGTCACAGACCTTGATGCATCATCTGTGGTTAACTCTGGTAATCTAAGAAGCCCCTGGAGATCTATTGTAGGGTCCTATCAGTTAGACCCATTCAGTTTGAGTGGAGAAGGAGACTCATACAGTCTCTTTCAGTCACAGGACCAGCAGTTAGGGCTCATCTGTCCGTGGTTGGTGTGAGGAGGGAATGTATAACCTCTGAGTGAATATGAGTGTGGTGAGTAAATGTGTTTGTGGCCCCACAGTGCATTGCACCACAGGACATAATTGAGTCTGTTTAAATCTGCATGTCCCTGATGTTTTTGTAAGGCTAAATGGCAGAATTACATGCTGAGAGACCCCTTCCCTCTCTACGTGTGTAAACCAATGGAGGTTCTATATCCAATTGCTTATTGCCAAGGAAACACACAAAGCCTACAAAGGACACAGCCAGACAGACGCCTAATTGGTCTCCCTTTCAGGGGTGGGGACACCCATCCTTTGTGTGTTTTGAGGCATCATTCATGAGAGGGGAGACACAGGGACCATTGCGAGGGTTTTCCCTGTAGAGGTGGATAGGCAAAGTAGATTACAGGTCGCAAGTTTTGTCTCCAGAAGACATGAGTTCCTCTTGACTGTGATGAAAGACATCCTCACAAGAGCCTGTCCTGACTCTTCTACAAAAGCTTCACTTGTGGAGCAAAACCTGCCCAGTCTGTCTGGGAAAGAAGAGGGCAGGCATCAGTCTCAACCTAGACCAACTTCCCTCATTGGTTAGTTTGACAGACTTCCATTCCCTGATCCTCTTTAATTCTACCTGTTACCCACCACAGGAATACCCCTCTTTGGCACCAGAGTATCAACTGTTGAGAGGCTGAGAAGAGGTACCCCAGAGAGAAAACACTGTGATCCTTGTGATTACAGCCCTTGACTGGAGTCCCCCTGAAAAACTGAACAAATGTATTGTCTATGCTACCTGGCCCTTTAAGCAGCCCCTCTGGGAGAATGCAGTATGGCTTCCAAACCTCTGGGCCAAGACACACTCCCAGGAGCTCTTAATAGAGCACTTCCTCCAATCAGTGATCCTCTGTGTCCTTTGGGAAGTGCAGGCATTTAATAACTGGTTGAGTCAGAGAAATTTGGGATACAATGGGAAAATGTCAGTCCAAATCTTCCAAGCCCACTGTGCTGGACTGCATGCTGACTAATTTTTAAAATGGCTTCTCTGGTGATTATGAAGTTAAATTAAAACTGGAGAGGTTGGAAGCTCTGTGTGAAGTTAAATGGCCCTCTTTTAACATGGGCTGGCCACCAGAGGGAACTCTAAACCTACCCACAGTATGGGCCACATACAATGTGGTTGCCAGCACCCCAGGCCATCCAGACCAGTTCCCTCAAGCTGACTCCTGGTTTACAAGTCACCCAAGTCATTCTGTCCTGGGTGCGAATTTGCATTAGAAGAAAGAATCAATGTACTATTCTGGCTGCCCACATTATGCCACACAGGCCTACCTCTGGCAGAAAGAAACCCGGAGCCCAGACTCCCATTTTGCAAGGCACTCCTAAAGAGGTGCCATTAGTAACTCCACCCCCATATGTTTCTGTCCCAGCTGAGCCAGTGATCGAAACTCCACCCCTATCTATCTCACTGGAGCCAGAACAGCATAGAGCAGCCCAAGAGTCTAGTGGTGGCCCTGCCCTCTCAGTTCCACATCCAGATTCTATGTCACCCGCTGCTACCCAGCAAGCTATTGCAGCCCAGGGCAACCTTACTCTTCAGATGAACCTGTGAGAGACCCGAGGGCCACCCCAGATAGGCACAGATGGGACTATTATGGAAGGCAGAGCAACCCTATATTACCAGCCCTTAACAACCACTGACTTGCTTAATTGAAAACACCACACACACCCCTTACTCAAAACAGCTTTAGGCAATGCTAGAGCTCATGGTATCTATACTCTAAACCCAGCATCCCACTTGGGATGACTGCCAGCAACTCCTCCTCACTTTACTAAATATGGAGGAGGGCCATAGAGTCCTTATAGCAGTCAAAGCATAGCTGCAGGAGTATGCCCCCAATGATGTGGTAGATCCTGAGGCTTGGGCCAGAACTACCTTTCCAAGTGAAAAACCTGACTGGGATTTCCATCCTGAGAAAGGCCACACCCATCTCAGTAAATATCAAGTGGCGTTTCTGCAGGGGATGAAAGCTGGTGCAAAGAAACCTACAAACATGGCAAAAACAGAAATAATTCAAAAGGCAGAAAAGCCACTGGGGCAGTTTTATGAGAAACTCTCCAAAGCATACTGGATTTCCATTTGATCCAGAGAGCTCTGAAACCCAAGGGGTGACTAATGCTGTGTTCATAGCTAAGTCAGCCTCTCACATCCACAGGAAACTCCAGAAGCAGGAAGGTTTTGCTGGGATGAATGCCACTCAACTCCTACAGATTGCTAATCTAGTGTTCATGAACCTAAATCAAGAGGAGAAAATAGAAGCAGACCAGTGGATGAAGCAGAAAGTGGCCCTGCTGACTGCCACCCTCAGGCAACCAGATGCCCCTCCCAGTCCAAAAGGAGGGACAAAAGTCAGCTGCCCCAGGCTTAGACTGACTCAATGTGCATACTGCAAAAAGGATGGGCACTGGAAGTAGAAGTCAAACCAGGGAAAAACAAGCCAGAGCCCAGTTTGAGCCCCTGCGACTTTCCATCTAGAGCCCCTGGACATGATGTGATCAGAATAGGATCTACTGGGTTCCATAATCCTGGGACCCCGTGAACTCCTAATCAATGTCAAGGTAGGAGGAAAACCAATGACATTTATGGTACATAGGTACTGAACACTCCGTAGTAATTAGGCCTTGGCTCCCGCATCAGGTTGAAAAGCTACTATAATGGGAGCCACTGGAAACATCCAAATTCAGCCCTTCTTACAGGCAAGAAGCTGCCAATTGGCATGCATGTGGTTACTCACAAGTTCTTGTACCTGCCTGACTGCCTGGTCCTGTTGCTGGGGAGGGATATACTAAATAAATTTAGAGCATAGATCAGCTTTGACTCATCTAGCTAAGCTGCTCTAACTATCAGTCCCACCAAAATCCTGGCCATGGCAATGCCCTGGGAGGAAGAATGGGAATATTCGTTCATTCCCGAGACACCCAGTGGAGATGATGAGGCACTTTCTTCACTTGTTAAAATTTTCCCTGCAATCTGGGCTGAGGGAAGCCCACCAGGAATGCTTTTTCAATTAACCACCCACCAATAGTGGTAGAACTGACACCTCAGCCACAGCCTGCATGCCTCTGCCAGTACCCTATAAGCCAAGATGCCAGACTGGCCATATAGAAACACATTGACTGACTCAGAGAAGCCAGGAACTTCTGGCAACCATCAGCCAGTTCAGGACTTGTGAGCTGTGAATGCCACCACAGTGACCTTATATCCCACCATACCCAACCCATATACTTTGCTGAGTTCTCTCATCTAAATGGTTCACTTGTCTTGATTTCTGGGACGCTTTCTTTTGTCTGCAGCTGGCAGCCATCAGCCAACCAATATTTGCCTTCAAATGGGAAGATCTAGAAACTCAAAAGAAAACACAGTACACGTGGTGCAAAAACTCTCAGGGCTACAAGAACTCTCTGACTTTGTTTGAAGAAGCTCTTGCTGCTGACTTGGAAACTTCCAAGCCAAGAGACTGGATGCACTCTTCTCCAATATGTCAATGACCTTTTGCTCGCTGTAGTGACCCAAGAAAATTTCTGGAGGGAAACTTGAGAGCTGCTTCAGCTTCTGACCCAGGCTGGATACAAAGTGTCAAGGAAAAGAGCCCAAATATGCCAGACCCAGGTGCAACTTTCAGGATTCATTTTGACTAAAAGACATTGGGATCTTGGATATGAATGAAAGCAAGTGGTATGTGAACTGCCTCATCACACAACTCAGAAGCAATTACATGAATTCTTGGGGGCCATGGGATTCTGTAGAATTTGGATCCCAGTTTTTGCTGAAAAGGCTAAGGCACTGTATGAGCTATTAAAAGGCCTGGAGGGAGCCCCCTTTGAATGGAGACCTTTCCAAGAGTAGGCTTTCCAGGATCTTAAGTCAAGCCTTGGGAAAGACCTGGCTTTAGGATTCCAGATGTCACCCACAAATTCAATCTATTTATATGCGAAAAAAGCCAAACAGCACTAAGAGTTTTGACTCAGTCCATTGGGCCTTGGCGGGGAAGGGGGGGCTATTTCCTACCTGTCTAAAAGTCTAGACTCAGTGGTATCCAGATGGCCCCCTTGCCTATGAGCTCTCATTGCCACTGTTGAATTGATTAAAGAGGCAAACAAGTTATTCTTGGGCCAAATTATCAATGTCCAGACCCCCATTCAGTGACCACATTGATGAACACAGGGAATATAAATGGCTGATCAGCTCTAGGATTGTTCACTACCAGGGCATATTAGTTGGAAATCATTGAATTAGACTCTGTACTCTACAAACTCTCAACCACACTTTCTTCCTCCCGGTCATGCTAGGACCTCCTGACCTCAATTGTGAGGAAGCTCTTCATGAGGTTTATTCTGGACATCCTGATCTTGTGGGCACACCATTGAAGGCCCCCAATCTCCTTCTCTTCACTGATGGTAGCAGCTACATGAATGATGGGACTCGATAATGCTGGCTATGCCATTACTTCCCAAGACACAGTGACTGAGTCTGAGGCACTTCCCCAAGGATGATCTACTTAGTGGGCTGAACTCTGGGCATTAACCCAAGCCTTGAGACTGGTGGCCTGTAAGAGGGTAAATAGCTACACAGACTTACATTATGCATTTGCATGTTCATTATGCCAAGAGAGAGGACTACTCTGAGCAGAAGGGAAAACAATTAAAAAAAAAAAAAAAAAAAAAAAACAAGGAGGAAATCTGCCAATTATTAGAGGCAGTCTGGGACCCAAAGGAAGATGCAATCATCCATTGCAGGGGATGCCAGAGGGGAGAAGACCCCATCACCCTGGGAAATCAGCTAGGAGACCATACAGCCAAGGTTGCCACCAACCAGGCCCCAGCTGCTGTGACTAACATGTTACTACACAAAGCTTCCCAAAAGACCCTCTTATACCTCCAACAAATGTCACTGGGCAAAGTTGGAGGGAGCAACCCTGGAAGAAGATGGACAATGGAGTCTGACAGATAAAAGAATATACGTACCCCAGTCCTTGGGATATTTGTTGGCAAAGCAGCACCACAAGTTGACTCACTGATGGAAAATTAACCTAGAGAACATGTTAGGCTGATACTACTTTTGAGTCACCTACCATCATTGTGTGCAACTCTGAGCATGAGGTGCCATATTTGTGCCAGAAATAACCTTCCCCAGGGACCACCTTAGCTGACTGGAATACAAGCTACTGGGATGACTCCCCTGGAGTTACTGGAGGCAGGCTTCTCAGAAGTGCGGCCATGTTGGAGCTATAAGTATTTAGTAGTCCTGGTCTGCACTTACTCAGGCTGGGTGGAAGCCTTCCCTGGATAAACTGAAAAGGCCAGGGAAGTCACTTGAGCCCTTTTACAGGAAGTTATACCTTGATTTTGACTCCTCCTTATGATAGGGTTGGACAACAGCTCTAATTTTGTGGCAGAATTCCTAAAAAGAGTGGCAAAAGCCTTGGGCATAAAAATGGAAGATTCATACAGCTTACTGATCTCAGACTCTGGTAGAGTTGAACAAATGAGCCACACTCTCAAGTCCACCCTGGCTAAACTCTGTCAAGACACAAGATATCCCTGTGTGGATGTTCTCCTACTGGCCCTGCTCTGGGTTCGATGTACACTCCAAAAGCAATGGTTGTTCTGTTATGAGATTCTGTTTGGCTGGACACCCCTTTTGGTCACCCAGACCCAAATGGCTGATATCCATCAGCAAGATGAGGCAGTTTTAACCCAGGATCTCATGACTTTGGGAAAGACTTTAAAAAAAAATAGTCCAGGTCACCTTAGAAAGAACTCTCATTCCCTTTGAAAACTGAGTACATCAAAATGAGCCTGGGGTTCTTGTATGAGTTAAAAATTGGAAAAACAAAAAAGAATCATTACAGCCCATCTTGTTGGGGCCATATGTTGTTCTTGTTACACCTACTGCAGTTAAGGTTACAGGGCTAGTCCTGTGGATTCACCATGTGTGAGTGAGGCAAATCATAGCACCAGAGGACCCCAGGACCTGGAAGGTGAAGAGCCACCCTGAGCCAACCAAGGTGACTTTCCAGTGTGCCAAGACCTGATGACAAGTCTACAGCCCTGCTGCAGTCACTCCCTGGGCTGACTGCTTGATGCACAGCAGAAGCTTGAGGATGGCAATAGATGTCATCTCTACCCTACCAATACAATTTCCTGCCCCAGCCCTTATCATAGCACTAGCTGTGGTTTTTTTGTATTTGTTTGACTGCAGTAACCCTGCAGGATTGGAAGTTCTGGGAAAGGCTTTGTAGCAGTGTTTCATTTCCTTGTGGTGGGAATTGTGATAAGCCTAAAAGGTCTGAATTAGCTAGCTGGGGGAATTATCATTCTCTTCTTCAGGCATGGATCCTAACTGTTATATTGATCTCACCTATACCAGAAGAGATCCTCCGGTGTATTAACTGGTATAAAACCAGAGTGTGGCTATCATCCCCTTTTCTGGAGGCCCCCTGTGAGAAGGGAGCCCAGATCAAGAGTGGACTATGGGGTACATAATCCTTCAACTGCAGGGATTCAGTTTTCAAACATTTAGGAATGGGGGATAAAGCTTGCCTCCATGTCAGTACCATCTGGTCTTGCACCCATGGCAGTGGATCCTACTCTGTAGGCCAGAGTTGAGGGAGCCATGCCTGTATTTACCAGTGCTCCTTGGTAGGTAGATGGGTATGCTATATGTCCTTAAGGGAGTATGCCCTTCCAGATGGAGGTGGTAAATGCCTTTTTAAGGAAAAGCAGAAGGTGCTCTAGAATGCTGCTCATAGACCTCTTCCTTGAAGATCCTACTACAGGTTGGAGAGCAATCTAGACCCCCAGGTAAACACCCTTATAAATAGCACACATGGATTACTCTCACAGGCTGCTCTCAACCTAGCCTCCAGCTGCTGGCTTTGCATTTGATCTACCCTTCTTTTGGTATATGCTACCCCCATAACTAAGTCTCCAGAAGTGCTTCCTGGGAACACCCCCCCAATTGTAGATGCTATACATGGATCCCTCACTTGGGTGACCCTCTCCTCATCACCCCACCACTGTATCTCCCAACAAGGAGAAACGGAGATTGGCAGTTTTACCTGTAATCACACTCACAGACCTGTGCTTAACCCCTGCAAGGAGCCGGAGACTCAGAGTGTTAGCTCCTCCATGCCCACTAGTGTAATAATAGTACTAATAATAAAAAAGTTCTTTTCCTCTCTGTAGTGCTCCACTGTCACTCCTCAGCGTCTATTTTTCTGCAATAATACATGTAATCCATATGTCAGTATCATGCTATTCACATGTCAAGAATGATATGTCAACTACAGACCAATGACACCCATGCCATTTACATGTCTATAGCATATTATTATCATGTCCCTAATGATGTGCCAATTGCATATGTGTTATTTGCATGTTGGTAGTGTGTATTTCACATGTTGAAACTAACATGTCAATGACATGTGAAGGACATGCATGTCGTTTCCAATTTACTCACATGTCAAGAATGACACTCCAATAATAAAATACATGCCACTACCATCTATTACTGGCTTGAACCAGCTTGAACTGGTTTGAACCAGTTATAACTGACCTGAACCAGTTTGAACCAATTTGAAAATGTTTGAACTGGCCAGAATAGATTTGAATAGGACAGAACCAGGTTGAAGTGGTTTGAAGAAGTTTGAACCAGTTTGAACAGGCCAGAACTGGTTTGAATCAGTTGGAACTGGTTTGAATTAGTTAAATCCAGATTGAACCTATTTGAATCAATCAGAACAGGTTTGAACCAGTCAGAATCCATTTGTACTGTCCAGAACCAGTTTGAATCAATTTACACCAGTTTTAACCAGCCAAAATCATTTTGAACTGGTTACAGCCTGTTTGAACCTCTTTGAGCTGGCCAGAACCAGTGAAGTAGATAGAACCTGTTGAATTGGTTTGAATTACTTTGAACTGATTTGAGCCAGCCAGAACTGGATTGAATCAGTTTGAACTGATTTGATCCAGCCAGAACCAATCTGAACCAAGTTTGAACTAGTTAAAACCAGTTTATCCTGTTTGAACTGGTTTTAACCAGCCAGTAACAGTTTGAATCATCCAGAACCAGTTAGAACCATTTTGAACCAGTTAACTGATAGAACCAGATTGAAGTGGTTGCAACTAGCCAGAACCAGTTTGAACCAGTTTTAACTAGTTAAAACTGGCTTGAACCTGTTTGAAACAGCCAGAACCAGTTTGAACTAGTTTGCACCTATTTGAATCACACAGAATAGGTTTGAATAGAAAAGAACTGGTTAAAACCTGTTTATCCTGTTTGAACTGGTTTGAGACATCTAGTACTAATTTTAACTGACTGGTAAAAGTTTGAATCACTTAGAACCAGTTTGAACCAATTTAAACTGGCAGAACTTGATTGAACTTGTTTGAAATAGAAGGAACCGGTTTGAATCTGTTTGAACCAGACATACCAGGTCAGAACTGATTTGAACTGGCCAGAACCAATTGAACCAGTTTAAACTGGTTTGAACCAATTTTAACCAGGCTGAACCAATCTCAGCTGGTATGAGTAGGTTCGAACCAGGATGGGCTGTCCAGAATCAGTTTGAACCATCCAGTTTTGACCATCTCAGACCAGTCCATATCGGTTCACATTGGTTATGACTGGTTTAGATGTTTCAGGCAGCTTTTGTCTGGTTCAGACAGCTTCAGATTGGTTTTGACTGGTCTATACCTCGACAGGGAGGTTTATACTGGTTCATACCAGTTTTGATTGGTTCAGACTAGTTCAGGCAGTTTCCTAAACAACTGTGGGTGAAAGAGAAATTCTCAAAATACATATAATATGACACCAGCCCATGGTGCAGTGGTTAGACACAGTGCACAGGGAACCAGACCCCATATAGTTGATTGTGGTCCATAGGAATCCAGATCACACTTGGCTGACTGTGGTTTGAATCTAGGCTTGAAAGACAAGCTAGGCAGTTGTATGAGTACCTAAATCTTGAAAAGATCCAGAAACAGAGAGAAAAGGATTGCACTGAGACCATTCCCCATACATGAGAGATTTCTCTCTCTTTCTCCTTCTCTCTCTCTTTCATGAGGACTTATACCCCCATGGTAAAACAACAGTAATAAAAGAGTGAATGAGAGAAAAACTATAATGCTTCATAATTTGCAGGAATAAGATAAAGCAGTGCTGAAAAGAAAATCTATAGTAATGAATGCACACAATGTATAGTAATAAATGCATACAAAAACTGAGGTTAGTCATTCTTTTAGCTCTAAAACATAGAAAACAGAAACAAAATAAACCAAACATATAGAAGAAAATCAATAGTAAAGAGAAGACCATAAATCAGTAAGATTGAAGACAGAAAATCAATAGAGAGAAATAATAAAATAATGAACTTGCTTTTTAAAATCATCAAAAAATCCAGACACTTCTGAGTAAATGATAAGAAAAATAGTAACAATTAGTATCTACATCAGAAATAAAATAGAGGCTGTGACTACAGATCTAAAAGGGCAAGGAAAAAGTACAAATCTGGCAAAGCTGGACTGGCATATCTCAAAGGATAAGGAAAAATTGCAAACATACTAAATAAGATAATGTACTTGCAATAAATCAATTTATCCATTAGCATAGACTGCTACAACTCATTCAGAAAGAGAGAACATTAAGAACTCCTGACTTTTTTTTTTTTAAGATTTTTACAAAGGGCATGTTCACTTAATAGATAGAGAAGGAAAGTGAGAAATCATCTTTCAGGGCTGATAACCACACTGCAATCCTTTCTCCTGTATTCTCTGAGGATTTTTGGCAGGTACAGGCTAAACATGATTTCAAAGTAATTGTGTTCAGGACCCAAACAATGGTTGGTCATGTGCGAGTCCAGCACTTTATCATGCCACCCGCAGGTTCAAATGACCACTTTTAAAGGGACACATTGAAAAGCATTTTTAGAGTGACTTTCAGCTTCCTATTCTTTGTGCCTTGATAAAGCCTCAAGGGCATTGAAGACAGGTGTGTGAGTTTGGGCCGAGAAGGAGCATCATATGTACCTTTTTGCACCTTCCAGTGAGGCCCAGATCACTGTCTCATTCCATACTTGCTCCCTGATTAAGAAAAAGGAGAGAAGATACTCCAGTGGAGGAAATAGGGGAAGTGAAAGAAAAAATAGAAACTAAATTTTTTTGTTAACTACTAAAAGTCAAGGAGGAGAGGCTGGGTCCAGATCCCGGGCAGTGTTAGGGACCTCTGAGAGCAGCAAAGGGGGTTGGGCCCAGGGTGGGCTTGGGGTGGGGCCACCACAGAATCTTCTACAGAATCAGCAGCAGTTACTGGGGGTGGTGGTGAAGGTTCCTCTGGGGCGGCTTGTGGCATCAGGGTCAGTGGTGAGGATTGCCTTTGGGGCCTCATGCAGGAGGGCTGTAGTTTCAATGTGGGTTGCTGCCTCAGTGGGCCCTAATGTAGCCATTGGGGTCAGTGTGGTGGCTGAAGCTGGCTCACTGGTAGAGACAGTTGTGCAGTACCAGATGACCCTGGGACTGCATGAGGAGATGGCCTCTTGCTTGTCTGTCCACACCCAGATTACATCCCCATCCTTCAGGACCACCATGGCCCTGCCCCCATAGCAGGACATCTTCCCAGTCAGCAGCCTCTGCCCCAGTGGGTTGCCATGGCATGGCTCCTGGTCAGCTCCAAACTCTAGAGGCACCTGGAGGCAAGTTTATCACTCCCTCCTCTAGGGGTGAGGACATTCCCAGTCCAACTCACTCTCTGAATCAATCTCACGGAGTGCTGAGCTCTCCAGATATGCCAGGAGATGATGGGCTCAGTTCTCTAGGTCTGAGCCAGGCATGTTGAGGATCACATAGGCCAACAGCTGCTTGAGGTACAGAAAATCTAGGGGTTGCTGGAAATCTTCTGAAAACCAGTCCACTCAGGTGGCCAGGATTGAGTACAAAGCTCTGAAGGTCGGGGTAGGCAGCAGGGTCAGAGGAATGGCCCCTCCTCTCTAGGTGGGAGACCCCACTTCTCACCCCAAAGCCCACTCACCAAAGCCCTGGGGTTCACCACCCTCCATGGAATAAGGGAGGATGCATCTAGAAGAGGCTGTGAGGGGGTCACATCTACTGTACCTGCTGTCACTCTCTGTTACGGGCTGAGTCTGGCCAGGTGGAGACAGGAGGGAGGGAGTTATTTCTGTTTTTAAAATTCAATTATGCTAGTGCCTAGAACACTGTAGAACATACAATAGGCACTTCATGTATGTTTTTCCAAGGAATGAGCCCAACCAGCCCTTTTCCAGATGCCCAACTAAGCATGGGGACTCTCTGCCAACCCCAGAATCCCTACTCTGGTTGCACTCAGCACGGGAATCCCAGATGGACTCTCTCCTTCTCTTCAGCTGGGAAGACCACTTTGACTAAGACCATTTAGCTTGAGGCCAAGGTCAGGTGATTCCTCCAGGGAGAGGAAAATGTGAGTGAGTATCCACCCATAGACAGCCCTTTCTGCACACTAGGCCTTGGGCTCTACCCACCCAGACCTCAGAAAAACCCAATGAGGTTAGAATTTGTAGCATTCTGTTTACCCCAGGAGAAAAGTGAGCTCAGAGAGCTGAGGGGCCTTTCAATGATTCACAGCCCTGGTGGGTGGTACACACCTCATTAAGAGCTTGTCAAGCAGCTGTTGAGTGCTTCCACACTTGCAGTAGCTATGTAGGAAAGCAAGGCTGGGCTATTTGGGGATTGGGGCCACCTTGGTTTCACTCTGAGAAGGGATAAAGGAGGAATGAGGGTTCAAAACCATGAGCAGTACAAACTGTAGTGTGTATGGAAATACTGTACATGGAGCGTGTTCTCAGTTTCCTACAAATATCCCAAAGTGATGCTATACCTGATCAAAGCTGGGCTGGATGATGGAGGGAGGAGGGCAGGAGCCCAAACCTGTGGGTGCTGGCCTGTGGCCTCTTCAGGGATAAAGACTTGAGAGGGCCCTGGGATTCCTCTGGTGAGGATCTGGAGAGGAGGCCTCTGGCAAATCCAGAACTGGCTGGGAGTCCCCTCCTCCCTGTCCTGACCCTGGTGGTCCTGCTTCTCCCTCAGGGAGGTGGAAAGGGTCAGGCCTTTTGATTAGCTTCTCCCAGTGTCCTGTATGCCAATTGGCAAGGACAGAGATGTAGCAGACCTGGGGAAGTCAAGTCTTGCCTTGCCCTCCCACTTTAGCCCTGTGACCTTCTGTTGCCTAAGGAACTGGCCTGGGTGGGTCCAACCTCCATATGGATGACACAAAGGTCTACTTTACCTCATGGCAAATATCCGAGAGAAGGTGAACCTAGCCCCCCCACCACTCAGTGACCAATGATATTCATGGGCCTTTTGAACTCCTTAAAACCCCTAACTTCCATGTGCCCAGAGGGCCCTTCTTTGTGTCCCTCCTCACACTCACACCCCAGATGGATACAAGGCATCCCAGGTAGGATCTCAAGGGAGGCCTGGCTGTGCTAACCAGTCCTGGCTGGCCTGTGTTACTTTTAGCTTCTTCGAGGCAAATGTCCAGAGGTGTCAGGAGTGAGGGCTTATTCAGTGCCTCCAGCACTGCCAGAGGCCCTCAGCCTGGGATGAGAGGAGGCCTTGGGGACATGGGACACAGTGTAGGAACATGCCACCCCTGAGTCTTTGGAGGGCTAATGCTGGAATGTGGGTGCCAGGTTACTTGGGTTCTAGTTTCTGTTGGGGTCTGCTGTCAAGGAAGTGAGGTCACTTCCTTGGGTCTTCTTCTTGGTCTCTTGTCCTCAGACTCCATCATCTGAAGGCCCCATAGGGTGCCAAGTGCTCCCCTTCCAACATGGGCCATGTTCAAACTATACATAGTGACACCCACAGAGACACCCCCACGGGCCTTGACAAGGTCTGGATGCCATCAATGCCCCAAGAGTGGATAGACAAAGCTGTTGTTATACCAGCCATGCCTTCTAAACACTTGTATGATCATGGACAGATTATGATCCTTATAGGACGTTTCCACTCCTGTCTACTGATGGGATCATTCTGGCATCTGCTCCCTGTGGAAAATTATCTTCTGTCTGACCTGTAAACACTCATATTTTCTGTCAAGCCAAGGTCTGGTTTTACAAACAGATCACTAATGCACAGGGATTAAGAATTAAAAAGGGAAGAGTTAAAGAGAGACACCCAGCTCTAACTAGAGTCAGTTTCTGTCCTGGTCTCATGTCCTTATCCTCACCATGAGAAGTTTAAGGATAACTGAAACTTAGACATAATCTCCCTCTTCCATGAACCTTACAATACATTGCATTATATTGGGAATCACTGGTCTGTGTGGTCAGGAGCCATGATGGTTCCTAGCTCTCTGTCCCTGGTACCAAGCTGTGCAATCCCTTCCCCTTAAGGACTGCCTAGATGCAGTTTCTCCCACTCAGCACATGATAAGAAATCACCTCAAGACTAAGTGAAGAGGAATCTGACTTCTTTGAGGTCCCCTCTCTATAGTGTTACCCCTTCCCCTGCCTAATGTGCACTACCAGGCAAGCTGAGATATCACATGTTACCCATGGACAGGTCCCAGGGCAAATGGGATCCCCAGAGGGACCCAGGCAACAGACAACCCCCCACCTATCTCCCACTCAGAACAGTTTGAGAACCTGGAGACCTGGTGGTCAGTCCTCCTTGTGGTCTCTGCAACTGAAATGCCCTGTAGTCACCTCTCAGGCCACATTTACCCTGAGGCCAGCTTACCCTGTCCCAGTCCTGGTGGCTACAGCAAGACCTCAAAAAACCAGCTGCTGGGAACAGGGCCCCAAAGGAAGCACACAGGCACACACTGATCAGCACTATGGGAGAGAGCCTGAAGTGCCCCAATACATCTGCCTATAAACCTGCACCCTGACTTCCCGACTGATAATTAAAGCAATGCTTGTCAGTCAGTGTGGTCCACCTAGAGCTCAGATCCCTGAACCCCCTGAATCTCAAACCTGTGACATCAAGTGGCCCGAGAACCTCTACCATGTTCCCCCAACCCATCCTCAGTGAGCAAGGAGTGGGGGTTCCTGGTTCCCATGTCTGGTGTGGTACTGAGCTTTGCTGGCAGAGGTGACACATTAATGGAGTCACATGAAGACCAGCCTACCCAGAGACCCCTTTGGACCCTGCTACCTGGACTCCCTAGAATAGGGTTCTCAGGCCATTTGGGTGTAAGTCCTGAGAGCCACAAAGAGGGTTCTCAGGGAAGGTGCCCACAGTGCTTCCTTAGACACTGTCATGTCTTCACAGATGAGGGGCGGTTAAGAGTCCATCAATAAGAGCCCTGTCTTTCCTTAGCACTGAGTCTGCTGCAGTGAATGACATGGTGGGACCTCTGGGGATGTGCTGGCAATCATGAGCCCCCAGGTTGCCATTGTGTCTTTGGGACACACTGCCAAGTTACCTCTCAAGGTCAGGGACCCTATTGTGTCCCCAGTGGGCCCCCAACAGGTATCTGATGGACACCATACCCTGAGAACCAAGCATACACAACAGAATCCTTGTTTTAAGCCACATTCCACCACAGTCTGTTTTATTTCCTCTGAATCCTGCCATGTGAGACAGGCCCATCTCAGCCAACCTGTTATATCTAGTGGCTCACCTGCAGCATCAAGTCATAAAATTGCTCTGAAATAGGCCCCTGGGAAAATAGCCAAGTGAAAGAGGGTCTTCCTACTGAGAAGAGTGGAGCTATTCAAACCTCCCAGGAAGATCTAATAGTAACAGTCACTAATAACAAGACCCAACCCAGGACTGAGACTGCTGTCAAGACATAGAGCTGAGAAGGTATTTCCAGTTCCAAAGAGGCCTGGTGTGTCTGATGTGGAAGGATGACTGGCACATCACAGAGAGAGGTTCAAGCCCACCACAAGGATGGTCGGCTCTCTCCTGACCCTTGGCTCTCTTTCAGCTGAGTTGGTGCTGGGAATGACCTGCTTTTTCTTCTGCTGGCCTGGCTGAGGGTTTCCCTGAAGAGGCACAGCACAGAGAAAGGAGGGGACAATTCATCATGTCAGAATGGGGTACATGATGAGGGAGGGGGTGAGCTGCTGTCCAGTCACCTCAGTGAGGATATCCATCTTACCTGTTTCTCTCATGGTTATGTGGTCTCAGACTTTGCTAAGTGTGCACAAGAAGATAGGGAGGTCAAGAAAGCATACCATGGCACCAGAGGTTAGGGGGCATTAATTAGCCAGCACCCTTGAATTGGTGAGTGTGTGTACACTGGTCACAGTCTTGGGCGAGACTCTGGTTAGGGGTGTGAGCTGCCGGTTGTGGCTCACAATATGATGCCCTCCCTTAGTGTAGGCCACAAGTGCTATGAAGGTCCAGGACCCCTGGAGGCGAGAGGCTTTTCCCATAGATGTCCTGGTCCAGGCTTCTGGTGATGCTTAGCTTCATATTCCTGTGGACATTCCTGAGGCCAGGTGGTCAGGGCCCATGAGGACAACTCCATGGCACTTTACTCATCCACAGACACTGCTAGCACTCCTGGGTCCACTGTGGGGACTCCCAGGCTGGGACTATAATAGGCAGCTATTCCCTCAGAGAAGAAACCCCAAGCTACAGGCCATGCCCCAGCCTCGGGGAGGGCACAGCCTGTCTGACTCACGTCCTCCATGGGATCCTCATAGACCTGGCTCTCCTGAACATCAGCAGGTGGAAACATGAGGTCAACAGGGCAAGCTGTCTGGGGCCACTTCTGTCAGTCTCTTTTCTGTGATCATATGGACAAAGGCCCTCTGGGGTTCCACCAAGTGAACACTAGGGGCATTGCATGTGTGCACAAGGGCCACATAAACCAAATACCAGGGTAAGAGCTTGCCAAGCCTGAAAGAGAGCCTTGAGGGCATAGGCCCACTGCTGACCTGGGCAGAGGGACAGTAGTTCATGTCAGATGTTCTACCTCCCAGAACAGTCAAGTGAGTCATCTACCTAGCGGTCCCAGTCCTCACTCCATCCACTCTTCAGATGGCTCCCAGGGAATTCTGCTCCCCCCCACCTCTGACTATTGTCCAGGCACTGATGACCTCCATCTTGCCAAGTCAAGGTTTCTCTGGCCCTACCCACTTCTCAGCAGAACCCACAGGACCCTGCCCCATCCTTTGGCCTGGCTGCTTCTCCTCCCAAACCCTGGAATGTACCACCTCCACCCAGCCCTCCTAGACATTCTCTTGATGCTCCACTTCTGCCTGTGTGTCCCCATGGCCTAGGCACATTGACCCCATAACTTGCCCCCCTGGGATGGCCAAAGGACTCATACTTCACAAGCCCTAGCTTGAGGTTTCCCATAGAACCCCTGTTTTCATCATCTCAGTAACTGGAGACTGTTGCCTGCACCATGCTCCATCCAAAAGCTTAGTGTTGCCAGGCCACCACCACCTCCAAGCCCAGCCTGAGTTCCTCCTCCTTCCCACTCACATCCATCCACTATTCTGCCTCTCCTGCCACCAGAGCTAAGTTACCCCACTTCCTCCTAGATGGCCATGTCCCCTCCCATCCCCAGTGGCCTCGGTCTATTCCTCCAACCCACAGACCTTGCAGCAAAAGGACCATGCATGTCTCTAACATGATCATCCTCCCTAAGGCCTAGAAGGCCAACACATCCCCGGGTGACCTCAGAAGCCCCACAGGCCCCAACCCTGCCCTCACAGCCCCTGAACCTTCTGGTCCTTCATCTCTGAGGTCAGGCATGGGGAGCGGCAACCCAGGCTGCACAGCCAATTTCTGCTGCTCCTCAGGGCTCAGCATTCCCCCCTGGGGGTT
>NW_006160139.1:1579668-1584960 GCF_000334495.1 Tupaia belangeri chinensis | reverse complement strand
TGCTGCTCCTCAGGGCTCAGCATTCCCACCTGGGGGTGGGCATGCACTATTCAGAACTCAGTCCCCAAGGCCAGCAGGAGTGGCCCAGATCTAAAGCAGAAGGTGCCATGCCTTCCTGGAGATAGGACACATTTGGCTGTATTTCACACATCTTCACCAACAGCAGCTTTATGTCTTGAGCAGTGAAGGGACTTTTCATAGAAAACAACTCCTTGAAAAAACAGCCACCCTATCCTTAAGACCTGACACCTCCAGGTCCTACCTAACAAAGGGGCAACTTGAGTATCCCCCAACCCAGCCTCCAGGCAGTGGGACAATTTCTGCCTGAACCCAGAGGCCTCCAACTCCTACCCCACGTCCAGTTAGTCAGCTGGTGGGCCCAGCATCACCACTGCTGTCCTGGGCTGGCAAACTGTGGGGCCCATGCCTTCCAACGGTCCTGTGGCTTGGTGGGACAGGGCCTAGGATTTCCATCTGGAGGAAGGCCAGGCAGTGTGACCTGGACAGACACCTGGGAGGGGAAAGAGCCACTGAAACCAAACCATCCTCCATACTCTCCTACCTTTGACAACAACAGGAAATGGCTAGGCTGGCTTTTCCTGAGCAGGGTGCCCCCACATTGCAGGTCCCTGCTTTGTGTCCCACCCTGCCACTGGTTTCCAGCCCTGACTAACTAGCCTACTCCTCATCCCTCACCCCCATCCTGCCAGTTCCTTACAATGTCCTCCACCCTCTGCCATGGGTCCCCACACCTTAACCACTGAGTTTCCTCCTAGCCACCCACTTCTACCCTGCAGGTCCCTGCTGAGGCCTGATAGGTGCCAGGACTTGGACATGGGGGTGTGCAGAACACTGAAGGGGCCTCCTCTGTCTCAGCTGTGGTCGAGTGCCAGCCTCCTTCTGCCATCCACATGTGGCTACAGTGCCACCTGCAGGCTGGAACTAGCCATGTACTTGGATCCACAGAGATGCAGGTCCTCCAAGAACCCCTGCTGGTGTAGTCTTTGGGTCAGGGTGGTCTTCAGGAGTGCAAACCCCAGCTTGACCCTAACAGCTGCTGACTTCCAGAGCTGGAAGCAGCCTCTCAGAAGAGGAGGGATGGAAGGCAGTGTCCCTCACCCAGACCCAGAACTAGCAAGGACAGAAAGCTTCCAGCCACCTCCAAGGATGCCTGTTTTTGGCCCCTGGGTTCAACTTCATGGCTGTGAAGTCTCCCCCAGCCAGTGTTCCCAGACAGACCCAGCATTAGCCAGGACAGAAAGCTGCTAGCCACCTCCAAGCTTGCCTGTTTTGGGCCTCTGGATTCAACTTCATGGCTGTGAAGTCTCCCCAAGTCAGTGTCCTCCAGCAGGATCCAGCCTTAGCCAGGTAGGATAGCTGCTTTTTTCCCTCTTGCTGTCCTCTGTCCCTTCTAACTTTTTTCCCTCTTTTTGAAAAGCAGCTCTCTTCTCTCTTTGACCTTTCTTTTGTTAATCTCTGTCTTTTTTCTCACCTAGGACAGAAAGCTGCTAGCCACCTCCAAGCTTGACTGTTTTTGGCCTCTGGGTTCAACATAACAGCTATGAAGTCTCCTCCAGCCAGTGTCCCCAACCAAGACCTAGCATTAGCCAGGTAGGATAGCTGCTTTGCTCCCTCTTGCTGTCCCCTGTCTCTTCTAACTTTTTTTTTCCCTCTTTTTATAAAAACAGCTCTCTGCTCTCTTTGGGCCTTTGTTAATCTCTGTTTGCTCACCTAGGACAGAAAGTTGCTAGCCACCTCTAATCTTGCCTGTTTTGGGCCTCTGGGTTCAACTTCATGGCTGTGAAATCTCCCTAGCCAGTGTCTCCTACCAAGACCTACTTTTCCACTTTTACCCCAATTTCATTTTTGGGAAGTGATTTTTTTTTTCTTCTACTACTTTCCTTATTTTTTCTTTGCCTTCTCACCCTAGTTCTGTTTCCTACCTTTTTTTCTTTACCTTACTTTTCTCTTTTACTTCTCATCCCTTACTCTCATTTTTTATTATTTATTTATTTATTTGTATTTTTATTTACATTTTTAAATACATTCAATCACATTATTTAGCTTACAAGGTGATCATTTCAATATAGGAACATTTCTCCCCAGTCGAGTTGATCAAAATATAACAACACTACCTCCCTGTCTCAACAATGCTGTCTTCATATACTTCCTTCAAATGTTTTTCCCAAGGTCTCACTCCTCCACACACACTATATCTGGCATTAACATCCATCTCTTGTGTTTGTACATCCTTTAGCCTATCTTTTTCAGTTATAGAGTGTGGACATTGGGTATATATTAAGTGGGGACATACAGTGTCTCTCCTTCATAGCCTGGCTTGCTTCACTCAGCAGTAAATCTTCCATATTCTTCCACTTTCTGTCAAAAGCCAGGGTTTTGTTGTTCTTAGTGGGTGGATAGTATTCCATAGAGTATATGTGCCACAGTTTTTCAATTTATTCAGCCATACGGGAGCATTTGGGTTTGTTCCATGTCTTAGCAATCGTGAAAAGTGCCGCGATAAATATCGATGTGCAAGCACTTTTCCAATGAGAAATTCTTCTGTCCTTTGGTTAGATGCCAAGAAATGAGATTGCTGAATCATATGGCAGTTCTATTTGTACATTTTTGAGAAATCTCCAAATGGTTCTCCACAGTGTTTGGGCTAATTTACATTCCCACCAGCAATGTAAGAGAGTTCCCCTTTCACCACACCCCCATCTCATTCCTTACTCTCTGCCTAGATACAATTATGTTTATAGTAACTAACCATCTGAGCATTGTGAGTTTTGGAGAATTCTTTGCACATCACTGTAGTGATTGTAAAATTAGTGAAATTCCCTTTCATAAATCCAGTTGGTAAATTTCACCTGTGATTCCCACATTTGAGGACTTAATGGAAAGGAGAGAAAAGCATTGAATTATTTCACAGTGAGGGGCAACACATGAGCACACAGTCACTGAATCCCTCTCCAACAAATTGACCATAAGGGAATACATTACCAAATGACTAAAAATTAAAGAGCCTAAAGGATGAGAGAATTAAGTACCACACATCACAACCAAGGGAACAATATAACCTATCCCTAAGTAGGGAAAATTTAGAGCATATTACTGAAATTTCAGAAAAAGAATTTAGAATATTTATGGTAACAAAATCCTATGAGATGCAAGAGGAAAGAGAGGTTGAGCTTCAAGAGATGAAGAAGTCCCTCCATGATATGAAAGAGGAATTGGATACCATGAAAGAAAATAAAATGTAACTGTTAGACATGAAGGCTATAATACAGGAAATTAAAATATCCCTCAAAAATATCAAAAGAAGGCTAGACCATGCAGAATATTGAATATCAGAAGTAGAAGACAAAGCCAATCACTTAAAAAAAACTTATCAAAAATACTGAGAAAATAGCCAAGAAAACTGAAGATAATGCACAAGAAATACTAGAAACCATAAAATGCCCAAATATACACATATCCCAGGAGGCGAAGAAACTAATAAGGGCATTGATAACCTATTCCATGAAATCCTAGAAGGAAACTGTCCAAGTCTAAAGAGGCACTCAAATATCCAGACCCAAGAAGTACAAAGAACCCCAAGTAGAACCAATCCAAGAAGATCCTGTCTGTGCCAAATTATAGCTATATTGACCAAAATGACAAAGACAAGATACTAAGATTGGTAAGAGAGAAACATCAAATCACTTACAAAAGCTATCCCATCAGGCTACCACCAGACCTCTCATCAGAAACAATGCAAACAAGGAAAGAATGGGGAAATATAGTCAAAGTGTTAAATGAAAAAACAATTTCAACCAAGAATACTATACCTGGCAAGATTATCCTTCATATGAGAAAAGAAAATAAAAAACGTTCTCAGACAAACTCCAGACCAGCATTTCAAGAAATTCTGAAAGGAGTACTATACATAGAAAACTAAAGAGAGACAGACAGTAATAAGAGAACAAAAACAACCAGTAATATGGCCAACTTAATGGTAGGGACAAATTTGGAAATATCAATAATAACATTTAATGTCACTAGATTGAATTCTCTTGGGAACCAGCAGTTAGAGTAATGGCTATGTCATTGGACACCCACGTAGTCGACCGCAGTTCATGTCCCAGACCCGGTGGCTTAAAACTCATGCTGAGTGCGTGTGCGTGTGTGCCCAAGATCTCAAGAGGAGAATGGAGGAGAAGGGATTGTGGCGTGACCATCCCCCCCTGGGGGGTGATTTCTCGCTTTCTGTCTCTATGTCTCTCACTATCTGTCTGGTGAGCGCACGCACCCTATAGCAAAAAAACTCTCAAAAAAAATAGATTGAATTCTCTGATCAAGAGATACAAAGTGGCTGAATGAATTAAAAATCAGAAACCCTCCCTCCACTGTCTATAAGAAATCCATCTCATGGATAAAGACATACATCAACTAAAAGTGAAGGGCTGGATAAAGCTATCCCATGCAAATGGAAACTGAAAAAGAGCAGGAGCAACTATACTGATCTTGGACAAAATAGGCTTTAAGACAAACACCATAAGAAAAGACAAGAGCATTACATAGTAATAAAAGGACTAAATCACTAAGACTATATAAGGCTTATAAATATCTATGCACCAAACTCAGGAGCACACAAATATGTAATGTAAATACTGCTAAATCTAAAAGGAAAAATAGAATGTAACACTAAAATTGCTGGAGATCTCAGCACCCCATTATCTCCTTTAGATGCAAAAATTCTCAACAAGATACTTGCTAACCATATTTAACAGCATATAAAAAAGATTATTCATCATGGGACCAGCAGTTAGTGTAATGGCTATGTTACTGGACTCCCACATAGTCGACCACCGTTCAAGTCCCAGACCTGGTGGCTTAAAACTCATGCCGGGTGCGTGTGTGTGTGTGCCCAAGATCCCAAGAGGAGAATGGAGAAGGGATTGCAGTGTGGCCATACCCCCTGGGGGATGATTTTTAGTTTTCTATCTCTCTGTCTCTCTCTGTCTTTCTGGTGAGCACACACACCCTATAGCAAAAACCTTTCTGAAAAAAAAAAAAGTTATACATCACAACCAGGTAGGCTTAATTTCAGGAATGCAAGGGTGGTTCAACATTTGCAAAACCATAAATGTAATACACAATATTAACAGCAAGATAAAAACCATATGATTATTTCAATCAATTCAGAAGAAGCATTTGACAAAAGAACAGAACAGCCCTTCTTCAAGAACCAGCTCCATAGCTCCTGCAATCTAGCCATTTTGGGGGAAATGGAGGAATGAAGAGGTCCCA
>NW_006160139.1:1579053-1579525 GCF_000334495.1 Tupaia belangeri chinensis | reverse complement strand
CTCCCCACCCAGGAGAGGCAGAAGGGAACAGAACAGCCCTTCTTCAAGAACCAGCTCTATGGCTCCTGTGATCTAGCGCCGCGCGGTTTTCTAATTTTTGAGTTTTATTGAAATTTTTTGAATATTAATTTTTCTCTTTTTTTAGTTTTATTTAAAAGTTTTTCCCTTCATTTTTTTCTGTTTGTTGTCTTTATTTTTTTCCGTTGTTGCTTTTGTTTCCCTCTCTCTCTGTTTCCTTTTCTACACACTCCTTGACCCCCAGATTGAACTTCCAAGTTTGGGACAAAATCGACCATCCACGAGATGACTAGAAATCGCTGCAGGACCACAAGAAATATGGGGAAGGAGGAAAATACCTCTCCTCCAAGGGAAAAGGATAACTCCTCTTCATCTGCACACAGTTCAATGGAAGTCATGGAAATGTCTGATAAAGAATTCAGAACATTCATAATGGCAAAGCTAACAGAGATGG
>NW_006160139.1:1562984-1577377 GCF_000334495.1 Tupaia belangeri chinensis | reverse complement strand
AAAAAGGCAAAATATACAGAAAACAAGAAATGGAAAATTATGTGTTGACAATAACACATATGTTGATGTGCTTGATTGAGCCAATATACAGTGTACTGTGAATGGAAAAATCTCATTTTGTATGCTATAGTGATGTACAGTGAATGAATGTAAATAAATAAATAAAAATTAAAAAGGCAAAATAAAAATATTAAATCCTCACCACACATAAATAAATAAAACCTAAAACCAAAAAAAAGAAACATTTGACAAAATACAGCATGCTTTTATGATCAAGACTCTCAGTAAAATTTGCATAGAAGGATCATTTCTCAGCATAATAAAAGCCATTTATGAAAACCCTACAGCTAACATTTTACTGAATGGTGAAAAAACTAAAAGCTTTTCCACTAAAAATGGGTACAAGAAAAGGTTGCCCACTTTCTCTGCTCCTATTCAGCTATTCAGTATAGAACTGGAAGTTCTAGCCAATGCAATTAGACAAGAGCAGGAAATAAAAGGCATTCAAGAAGAGCTGAAATTATTTCTGTTTGCAGATGACATAATTGTACACATATAAGACCCAATAGTATCCATAAAGAAACTTGAAGTAATAAATGCATACAGGATTTAAAATGGCAGGATACAAAATTAACTTACAAAAATCTATAGCATTTCTATATTTAAAAAATGCAGACAGACAGAACTGAATAATTTAATTCCATTTACCATAGCAACAAGAAATATAAAATATTTAGGAATAAAACTAACCAAAGAAGTCAAAGACCTCTACAAGAAAAACTATGTAAACCTTCAAAAGGAAATTAAAAAGGACACTAAAAAGTGGAAGGACATTTCAATGTTCCCGAATTGGCAGAATCAATATTATCAAATTGGCAATGCTACCCAAATTAATCTATATGTTTAATGCAATCCCGTTTTACTAAAGCCTTCCTGGGCAAGAAGACTGAAGTAGGTGGCATTTCACTTTCAGGCCCCAAAACATATTACAAAGCTGTCATCAATAAAACAGTATTGGCACAAAAACAGACATGAGGACCAATAGAACAGAGCAGAGACTCCAGAAGTAAACCCCAAAACATACAGCCAACTCATCTTTGACAAAAGGAACAAGTCAATCCAGTGGGAAAAGGAAAATCTTTTTAGCAAATGGTGCTGGAAAAACTAGGTATCTACCTGCAGAAAGATTAATCTGAACCCTTATCACCATCAACAAAAATCAATTCAAAGTGGGTCAAAGATCTAAATCTAAGACTGCAAACTATAAAACTACTGGTGCAAAATACTGGGGAAACTCTGGGGGACATTGGGGTAGGCAAAGACTTCTTAAGCAAGACCCCAAAAGCACAGTCAATAATCCTCAAAATAGGCAGGTAGATGTGAATCGACAACCCTCAGAAGAGTAGAGAATTTTTGTTACCTGTGCCTCAGATAAGGGACTGATAACCAGAATGTACAGGGAATTCAATCAGCTTACCCAGAAGAAAATGATTAAACCAATTAAAAGATGGGAAATTATGTGATCAATAAAATGTGGGGGGAAAAGCATTCTGGTCATACTTCTACAACCTTCTGGTCCTCTGCTCCCCACCATCCTTGCCAGGATAGCAGGTCTGAGCTTCAGTCAGTGCCAGACATATTATTACAATGTGTTATGTGCATGTGTGTGCACATATTATATATGCACATATGCACGTGTGTGTGTACAGGTTTCAGTTGCTCTAAAAGTCCTGGCAAGATCTTTCTGCAGATGGTCCACCTCAGTGAGCAACTTGGTAACACACCCATGTGCAAATGTTCTCTCCTTCCTCACTCCTTTCCTCACTCCTACTGCTATGCCTTCTTCCAAATAAAGTAGGAACATGTAAGTCTCTGCTTTGGGAGAAACTAAGGCAGATGGGGTATTAGAACTAGACAGGCCTGAATCTTTTTTTGAGCCAATGTGCCCAAAAGAAAAAACTCCCAAAAAAAAAAAAAAAAAAAAGAAAAGAAAAAAACAAACCAAAAAAAAAACTAGAAATGAAAAATTATTGACCATGACATGCACTATTAAACTACTATGCAGTGTGTTCTGGATGGGAAACCACATTTTGTATGTTGTGATGATGCTTAGGGCATGAATGTAAATTAATTAACTTAAAAAAAAGTTTCAGGAAAAAAAAACCCAAGAAAGCTGTTTTCTTGAAATTTAAAAAAAAAAGAATTAAAAATACCTATTTTATGACTGCAGTAAGCTATATAGCCCCAGCTAAGTGCTACTTTATAGTATGTTCACTCTACCCACTGAGGTTTATGCCTAAAGTCAGGCTTGGGTTCATGTGTATGTATATATCAGCTGCGCTTGCTATTGCAAATATTTAGACTAATTAAGTTCATTAGCAAATCAATTAAATGGGGGGGTAAAATGGGAAGGGAGAAGGCATAGAAAGCAACCATGGATACCAGAGACAGTGTAGGAAGAGAGTGGGGCATGGCAGAGGGTGAGAGATAGGGAATTAAGAATGGGAAAAGAGAAGCAAAATAAACAGGAAACAAGAAATGGAAAATTATTTGTTGACGATAACACATATGTTGATGTGCTTGATTGAGCTAATATACAGTGTATTCTGGATGAAAAAAATCTAATTTTATATGGCGAAATTATGTATAGTCAATGAATGTAAATAAATAAATTTTTAAAAAAGATGGGAAAATGATCTCAATAAACAACTCTCTAAAAAGACATATAAACAACCAAAAAGCATTTGAAAAAAATCTCAACATCCCTCATTGTAAAGGAGATGCGGAACAAAATCACAATGAGATAACCCTAACTCCAGTCAGACTGGCAAAGATTAAAAAGACAAATAATGATAAGTGCTGGAGGGGATGTGGTGAAAGGGGAACACTCCTACACTGTTGGTGAGACTAAATTGGTCCCACCACTGTGGAGAATGATATGGTGAGTCTTCCAAGACCTTCAAATACAACTACCATATGATCCAGCAATTCCACCTATGGCTCTCTACCCAAAGGACAGAAGACCAGTTGGAAATAGCTTGCACAACTATTTTAATTGCAGCATTATTCACAATTGCTAAGACATGGAACAAACCCAAATGTCCACACAAATAGATGAATGGATTGAAAAAATCATGGCGCATATACTCCATGGAATACTATTCAGCCAGAAAAAGCAACAAGACCCTGGAATGTGATAGTAGTGGATGAATATGGAAGATTTATTGCTGAGTGAAGCAAGTCAGGCTATGAAAGAGAGACATTGTATGTCTCCACTTAACATACACCAACTGTCCGCACTCTATGGTAGAAACTGAAAGACTGGAGAACATAAAAGTATTAAAAATTGTAATGGACACTAGAGACAAAGTGGAAAAAGAGTATGGGAGGGGGAGAGCATAGGAAAGAAATTTGGGGCGAAAATGGAGAAATGAGACACTTATGGGACACAGATAAGGTTTATTATCTGTTGACGAGGATGTGTATAATAGTTTCAACTAGACTGGACTGAGATGTAAATCATGCTTGGTAAAGTCTCTTTGCAATCTAAATGATGTATAGTGATTTGATGTATGAATAATAATAAAAAATAAAAAAGAAGAAAAGAAGAGGAGGGATGGATATATAGGAGTCCCGAGGGGGATCTACATTTAGTGCGGGATCCAGATTCTCATCCCCCAGCCTCATTCTTCTGTCCGGAATCCAGACTACCATCCTGGTTTCTCTGCTTTCTGGAAATAAATGGTATTTTCTTATAAACTCTCATTTTTCTTTGAAAAATATTCAATTTTTGTTTAAGAGTGGGATGATGCATCACTATTTTCCCTTTCAGTAAGTATTCTATTCAGATTCAAATAAATTTCACAGACTACTTGTAGTCAGTGGAATTCTTCATATTTTTTTTCTTTCAAGGCTTGCAAAGAGAAGAACATCAGAATGGCCCAACAAATTGATCACCTCCCAGCACCCAGTTGCAATGTCAGTGAGCATCCACATGTGTCTGAGGGGCTGGAAAGCCCCCCCGAGGAACTTCTGACCCCAGCAGCCTCTGGGGAGTCAGCACCCATGACCATTGACAGGTCTCCCAGTTACAAAAGTGCAGATTTCACTGCTTTTCCTCAGATTATCTTTCCTCCTTGAAATGTGAAAATATGCAAACAGGTTTGTAATGTCCTTCCTCCTCAATTTTGCATCTGAGATGCTCATGGAAATGGTGCTGATGGCTTGACTTTCTATTAAAAACATTGCCCTGTTCTGAGGTCCTGATTTGTCTGACTTTGTGTGATGGAGGAGCAGGGCTATAGGCATCCTGGAACCCAAATCTTGGTCATACATGGGCTCCACAACATCTGTTTGGGAGCCAGTGTCTTATACCTGACCCATTAGGAGTGGGTCTCTGGTTCTAAAGGTCCCAGGTGAAGTCTGTACAAAGGTTGCCAGGCCCTCAGGGAGCATGGATGAAGGCTGAACTGGATCAGGACAGATGCTTTGGCTGCAGCTGAGGTCTGACCATCTTCCTCCTGTCCTGGAGAACCAGTGTCCTCCAGATGTCAAAGGAAAATAGGTTTTTGTTTTTGTTTTTGTTTTTTTTACCATCATTTGTCAAAAATACCAAAATGTGCCCACTTTCATCTCCAGACCCCTGGCCTAAGGGACACTGACCCCTGCCCAGCTCCAGCCCCGGCACCCCCAGCCCAGAGAACTCTATCTCTGTCAGACAAGTAGTAATTTTTTTTTCCTTTGCCTCTTCTTTTGTTTATAAATTTCACACTTTTTCTTAACACACAGGACTGCCCTCAGCTCTACAGCAACACCACTTCCATCTCCAGACCCCTAGTGAAATTGCATGCTGTACTAGTTTGCAGCACATGACTTTTTTTATTCTCCTTTTTACTTTTTTCTCTTTTATTTGGTCCTTCCTTCCTCTTTCTCCACCTTCCTGGATGGTCTAGATAGGTCTAGAATCACAGTTCTAAAATAGTCTAGTATTGTTAGACTCTCTGGGACCCTCCCTTTTACTGAACCACCTGTGAAAAAGGAGATACTTTTATTCAGAATAGAATACTCCTCCTCGGACCACATTGCTAAACACAACATAAGAGAGACTTGAAAAGTCTTCAGTTCACAGCAAAAGGGAAACACACTTGCTCCTAGTTGAAGAAATATTTTCCTCAAAGGTATTCCAAAGTGAATACATCTCTGAATGGCTAGAAGTAGAAGAACCTCAGGTCTGAATAAACCAGGAAATATGTCTCCATCAAAAGAACACAGTGACTCCCTTCCACTTCGTGAAAAAACAGAGGATGTTGCCAAAATGTCAGAAAAAGAACGTAGAACATTCATGGTGAACAAATCCTATGAGTTGGAACAGAAAAGAGACAACAAAATACAGGAGATTAGGAAGTCCTTCCACGATATGAAAGAAGACGTGGACATGCTAAGAAAGGATCAGATGGAACTATTAGAGATGAAGTCTGTAATACAAGAAATCAAGGGACCAGCAGTTGGTGTAATGGCTATGTCACTGGATTCCCATGTAGTCATCTGCGGTTTGAGTCCCGGACCCAGTGACTTAAACTCACACCGGGCGTGGGTGCATGTGTGCACAAGATCCTGAGAGGATAATAGAGGAGAAGGGATTGCAGCATGGCCATCCACCCTGGGGAGTGATTTCTGTCTTTCTGTCTCTCTGTCTCTATCTTTCTGGCGTGTGCATGTGCCCTATAGCGAAAATCTCTCAAAAAAAATAAAAAACTCTCTTGAAAGTATTAAAAGTCAGTTAGATCATGCTGAAGGTAGAATCTCTGATGTAGAAGATAAAACTTCTGACCTAGAGAAAACCACCAAAAAGATAAAGAAAATAACAACAAAAAAAAAAAACACAAGGATAATATATGAGAAATGCTAGATTCCATTAGATGCCCTAACATCCAAATAATTGTTATCCCAGAAGGTGAAGAAACTAATAAGGACATGGAAAATCTATTCCATGAAATCCTGGAAGAAAATTTGCCAAGTCTAAAGAGGCACTCAACATCCAGATCCAAGAAATACAAAGGACCCCAAGTAGAAGCAGCCCAAGAAGATCTTCCCCAAGGCACATCTTAGCCAGACTGGCCTAGATCACAAATAAAGGCATGATACTATAACTGACAAGAGAAAAACAGCAAGTGACTTACAAAGGTCACCCCATCAGGCTAACACAAGACTTCTCAATAGAAACAATGTAAGCAAGGAAAGAATGGGAAGACATGTTGAAAGTGTTAAGAGAGAAACAATTTCAACCAAGATTATTGTATCCTCCAAGATTATCCTTTTTTTTTTTTTGAGAGATTTTCACTGTAGGGCGCGTGCGCTCGCCAGACAGACAGAGAGAGACATAGAGACAGAAAGCGAGAAATCACCCCCCAGGGGGGATGGTCACGCCGCAATCCCTTCTCCTCCCCTTCATATGGAAAAAAAAAGATTAAAATCTTCTCAAAAAAACCTGAAAGAATTTGCCAACACCAGACCAGCTCTTCAAGGAACCTTGAAGAGAGTACTGCTCCAGGAAAACTAAAGAATTAACAGCCAGAAAAAAAGGAATATAAGAAATGGCCAACTTAAACATTAGAATAGGTCTGATAACATTGATAATAATGTTAAAGTAGGTTTGGTAACATTGATAACAACATTGAATGTTAATGGATTGAATTCTCCAATCAGAAGACACAGACTGATTAAATGAAAAAAAAAAAAAAAAAAAAAAAAAACAAAAACCCCTCTCTTGTCTACAGAGAGAGGATTTACATTTTCAAAGAACTAGCTTTTACTTTCATTTATTTTCTGTATAGTTCCTTTATTTTCTATTTCATTTCTGCTCGTATCTTTATTATTTCCTTTCTCCTGGATATAAACTTTATCCACTTCATGGGTAAAGACATACATAGACTGAAAGTGAAGGGTTGGAAAAAGGTTTTCCATGCAAATGGGGACCAAAAAAGAGCTGGAGTCGTGATACTAATTTCTGACCAAAAAGGCTTTAAAACAAAACCTGCTCAAAGAGACAAAGAAGGCACTATATTGTAATAAAAGGGTCAATATATCAAGAAGATATAATATGTATAAATATCTCTGCACCTAGCACAGGAACACCCAAATATGTGAAGGAAAGAGTCTTAGATATAAAAGGGGAGATAGACAGCAACACACTAATTGTTTGAGACCTCAACACCTCACTATCCCCTATGGACATATCATCTATACAAAATATAAGTATAGAGATAAAGGGTCTAATTGATATCATAAATCAAATGGACTTAACAGACATGTATAGAATTTCCATACAAAAATCAAAAGATACACTTTTTTCTCACCCCCACATAGAACCTTTTCGAAGATTGACCATATCATAGGGCACAAAGCAAGCCTCTACAGATTCAAAGGCATAGAAACTATCTCCAGCATCTTCTCCGGCCATGATGGAATTAAACTTAAGTTTAATTTCAAGAGAAAGCCTCAAAAATACACAAATACATGGAAACTAAATAACCTACTCCTGAATGACTCCTCAACTCTGAAGAAATAGACTGAAATCAAAAGATTCATGGAAGCCAATGACAATGGGGACATGAGTTTCCATAATCTTTGGGAACCTGCTAAAAGTAGTTGTGAGAGGAAAGGTCATAGCAATTAGTGCACATAAAAGGAAGACAGAAAGAAGGCAAATGGATCACCTAACCTCATGCCTCAGAGAACTGGAAAAACAACAGCAAAAAAATCTAAAATACTCCAGGAGAAGGGAAATAATAAAGTTACGAGCAGAAATAAATGAAATAGAAAATAAACGAAGTATACAGAAAATAAATGAAAGTAAAAGCTGGTTCTTTGAAAAGATAAACAAAATTGATATGCCACTAGCGAGACTTATTAACAAGAAGAGAGAAAGGAATCAGGTGAATCAAATCTGCAATGAAGCAGGCAATATAACTACAGACAAAGTAGAAATACAAAACATCATTAGAGGATACTATGAACATCTATATGCCAAGAAACAATACAATCTGGATGAGATGGACAAATTCCTGGACACATATAATCTACCAAGATTGAGCCAGGAGGATATAGAAAGTCTGAACAGGCCCATAACAAGCCAGGAGATTGAATCAATAATAAATAACCTCACAACAAAGAGAAGCCCTGGCCCTGATGGATTCACCTCTGAATTCTACAAAACTTTCAAAGAGGAATTAACCCCCATTCTGCTCAAGTTATTTCTAAAGATCGAAAAGGGTGAATCTCTCCCTAATTCATTCTATGAAGCCTCTATCACTCTTATCCTTAAAACAGATAAGGACAGGAGAAGGAACAAAACCTATACACCAATATCTATAATGAATATAGACACAAAGATTCTCAACAAGATACTATCAAACTGTATCCAACAAGTTATAAGAGAGATTATACATCATGAACAGGTAGGCTTTATTCCAGAAATGCAAGGTTGGTTCAACATATGCAAAACCATAAATGTAATACACCATATTAACAAGAAGAAAGATGAAAAACCATATGCTCATATCAATTGATGTAGAAAAAGCATTTGATAAGATTCAACATCCCTTTGTGATCAAGACTCATAGCAAAATGGGCACAGAAGGATGATTTCTCAACATGATAAAAGCTATTTATGAAAATCCCATTGTGAACATCATCCTGAATGGAGAAAAGCTGAAAGCTTTTCCTCTAAAAATGGGTACAAGAGAAGGATGCCCACTTTCTCCACTCCTTTTGAATATAGTGCTGGAAGTCCTTGCCAACGCAGTCACAAAAGAGGAAAAAATAAAAGGCATTCAAATAAGAAAAAAGAGGTGAAACTCTATTTGCAGTTGGCGTGATTGTATACATAGAAGACCCAATGGTTTCCATGAAAAAATTTCTAGAAATAATACATGAATACAGTAAAGTTTCAGGATACAAAACCAATATACAGAAATCTATAGCATTTCTATATATGAACAACAGGCAGACTGAGATAGAACTGAAAAAAGTTATTCCATTTACCATAACCACAAAATATATAAGATACTTAGGAATAAATCTAACCTAAGAAATTAAAAACCTCCATAAAGAAAACTATGAGAAGCTAAAAAAAAGAAATTGAAAATAACACAAAACAGTGTAAAGACATCCCATGTTCCTGTATTGGAATAATTAATATAAACTAAATAGCAATCCTATCCAAATTAATCTACATATTTAATGCAATGGCAATGAAAATACCAGACACATTCTTCACATATCTAGAAAAGACAATCATAAAATTTGTCTAGAATCATAAAAGACCCTGTATTGCCAGAGTAATTCTGCACAAGAGCAGAGTGGGCCATATCTCACTTTCTGACCCAAAAATATACTACAAAGCTGTGGTAATCAAAACAGCTTGGTACTGGCACAGAAACAGACATGTGGACCAATGGAACAGAATACAGTCCCCAGAAATAAATTCCCAAACATACAGAAAACTGATTTTTGACAAGGGGTACCAGTCAATCCAGTGGGAAAAGGAAAACCTCTTCAGGAAATTATGCTGGATATACTGGATTTCCACCTGCAGAAAGATTAATCTGAATCCCTACCTCTCATCTTTGACTAAAATCAAGTCAAGGTGGATCAAAGATCTAAATCTAAGACCTTGAATTACAAAATGTCTCCTAGAATCCACTGGAAAAACTCTGGGAGACATTGGGGTAGGCAAAGATTTCCTAAATAAGGCCCCCAAACCACAGTCAATAACCCCCCAAATAGACAAGTGGGATTACATCAGACTAAGACATTTCTGCATTGCAAAAGACACAGTAATTAGTGTGAATTGACAGCCCTCAGAATGGTAAAATATTTTTGTAAACTAGGCGTCAGTTAAGGGACTGATAACCAGAATACAGAAGGAACTCATGTAGCTGTTCTGAAAAAAAGATGATCAACCCTATTAAAAGATGGGAGAATTAGTTGGAAAAAAAAAAAAAAAAAAAACACTGTCTAAAGATGACATACGAATAGCCATAAAAGCATATAACCAATGCTCAACATCTCTCATTATAAGGAAAATGCAGATCAAAACAACAATGAGATACCACCTAACCCCAGTCAGAATGACTAAGAGTTAAAAAAAAGAAAAATGATAAGTGCTGGCAGGGTGTGGTGAAAGGGGAACTCTCTTACACTACTGGTGGAAATGTAAATTGATCCAGTCACGGTGGAGAACAATTTGGAGATTCCTCAAAAATCTACAAATAGAACTACCATATGATCCAGCAATCCTACTCTTGGGTATCTACCCAAAGGACAAAAGAATTCTTAATCAGAAAAGTGATTCCACATCCATGTTTATTGTGGCACTATTCACAATTGCTAAGACATGGAACCAGCCTAAATGCCCATGAATAGATGAATGGATTGAAAATCTATGGCACATATACTCTATGGAATACTATTCAACCATTAAAAAAAAATCCTGCTCTTGACAGAAAGGGGAAGAATTTGGAAGTTTTATTGCTGAGCGAAGCAAGCCAGGCTATGAAAAAGAGACGTTGTATGTCCCCACTTAATATATACCAAGTGTCTGTACTTTATGACAGAAACTGACTGACTAAAGGATATAGAAACACAGTAAAAGGATGTAAATACCAGATATAGTGTGTGTGAAAGATTAGGATCTAAAGAACATTTAGAAAAAATATATAGAAGCAAAGCATTAATGGGACAAAGAAATGTGGTATTATCTGTTGAAGATATTTTATAATTTTATCAACTGGACTAGGAAGAAATGTTCACCTGTTGAAATACTAACTTTCTAAGATAAATAATGTGATTGAATACATTTTAAAAAGTATTTTATTTTAAAATAAAAATTTTAAAAATGTCAATTAAAAAATAGCAAAATGCCAATCATTGCTTTGTGTTCAGACTCTGTTGGTATTTGAAAAATAAAGAGGGACCAGCAGTTAGCTTAATGGCTATGCCGCTGAACTCCCATGTAGTCGACTGTGGTTTGATTCCTGGACCTGGTGACTTAAACTCACACTGGGCACCTGTGCATGCATGCCCAAGATCCTAAGAGGAGAATGGAGGAGAAGGGATTGCAGCATGGCTGTCATTTCTTGCTTTCTATCTCTGTGTCTCTCTCTGTCTCTCTGTCTTTCTGGTGAGCACATGCACCCTATAGCAAAAAGCTCTCAAAAAAAAAGAGAGAGAGAGAGAGAGAAAGAAAGGAAGGAAGGAAGGAAGAAGAAGGATGAAGAAGAAGAAGAAGAAGAAGAAGAAGAAGAAAAAGAAAGAAAGAAAGAAAGAAAGAAAGAAAGAAAGAAAGAAAGAAAGAAAGAAAGAAAGAAAGAAAGAAAGAGAGAAAGAAAGAGAAAGAGAAAAAAAGAAGGAAGAAAAAAAAAAAGAAAGAAAGAAAGAAAGAAAGAAAGAAAGAAAGAAAGAAAGAAAGAAAGAAAGAAAGAAAGAAAAAAAGAAAAGAAAAAGACTGCTTCTCTGGGCCTGAGGCCAGTGACCAGAGGCCACTGCCTGTAAGCAAGTGAGATTGGTGATGGCAGAAATGGCCTTGACCTTCCACAGTCCCTGCAGGGTGTCCAAATGTGGGCTCTATTCCAGCACACCTTGACTGGTTTTCAGTTCCTCGAGGGTGGGGATAGGGAAGGTTTGTCCCCAGCACTGGGCTTTCTGTATCATCAGTGCCCAGTGTGTTTGGAACTAAGAGTCCCCACTCTAGCAGCACTTACTCATGTGCACAAATCTAGAAATGGTTATTTAAAATGCAAGTGCTATGCTATCTTCAGGGTCACGATTAAAAATGAAGAATGATGGGACAAGCAGATGGTGTGATATCTGAGGTATTGTATTCCTTCATGGCAGAACAAGGTTTGAACCCAGACCTGACAGCTTGTGGATCATGCAGGGTGTGTGTGCATGTGTGCCTGCCCAGAATCCCAGGAGGAGAATGGAAGAGTAGAGATTGTGGTGTGGCCATCCCTCCCGGAGGGAGCTTTCTTACTTTCCCTCTCTGTGTCTTTCTCTAGAGTACATGTGCTATATAAAAAATAAAATAAAAAAAAGAAACCTACCACAGAAAATGAAACAGTATCTCTGGTTTGTCAAGAAACTCATTGAGATGTGGAATTTTGTATGTCATGTTTGAATAAGGTGGGATGTCCAGGATCCAGCTCAGGGCTGAGAGCAGAGCAGCTACTGCCAGGATCTCACTTGGGTCTCTACATGCAACAGGGAAAGGCCCTCTGTGCTCATCAGTCATTGTGCTTTGACAAATTAGTCCCCTCAAAGCTGGAACTACAGTTTTGGAAGATACTGGACTTTTTGGAATGGGGTTTTCTATGTAAAGGGTGCCAAGCAGGAGCTGCCCACCTCCTACCTTTGAGCACTCCAGTAATTCTTGGGGAGGGTGGCAGCAGGCTGCCTTATCTGTGCATGCTGGTCGCAGCTGGACATTTCCACCAGGAAGTACCTGAGAGCATCAGTCTCGGCCTCTCTGAATCTGGCTGTGATGAGAAGAATCAAAAGTCTACTCATCTGAGACCTGTATGCAGATCACAGAACATCGTAGTTAGCAATGCCCACAACACTTTCAAAAAACATTTTTACAGTGCCTTAGATAATGTACAAAAAATTTCAAAAAGCACAGCTAACATGATACATGTGTTAAATAACATGGGTTTGCTGTGGTGTATGTGTGGTGTATGTGGTGTATGGTGCATCACAGGCTCTGTCCTGTTTCTCTTGAGTTGCAGTCATCACCCCTGCACACATACACACACATAGAACCATGCACACATGTACTGTATTCCACAAATGTGATGCTGGCTATCTAGTGTACTCACAGTTGTAGGACTCTGCCCTTCATGATCAGCTGCTGACCTTCTTGTATGGAGGCATCACTGATCTTACTGTGCCTCCTCCCTAGGCCACCTAGTCTTAGTTAGCCATCCCTCTCAGTGCCTCTGGTGATTCCTCAGGTCTAAAATGTTTTACCCTGACCCTGAGTTCCTCCTGTCACGCAAACCCAGGCCAACCTGGACACTCCTTGTGTGGCCATTGTTCCTTTTCTTCTTCTGAGCTGGTGTGGCCTCTGAATACTGGGCTGCAGCTGACCTGGGTCTCCCTAAATGGGAAGAAGGATGGTCCCTGTAGATGCAGCCCAAGTTGGGGGCTCAAGAGGCTGGCTTGCTTGCACCCAAGGAAATGCTCTTTCCAAAAGTGTAACTTCTACATGAAGAACAGGGGAGAGAAGCCTGGGATGGGCAAGACCTTATGGGGTCCAGTGCCAGCTGGCCCACAGCTCCTCACTCTCTTTAGTCCCAGAGACCCCCCTTTCCATAATGTCTTACTTCCCATGGTCAGCAGCCTGAGGGCTGGGCAGCCTGCTCTGAAGAGTAGTTACCTCAGAGAAAAAAGATCAAGACACAAGGTCTGGGATTCAAACTATGCAGTCTGCCATGTGCAATCCAGTCACCTTAACCACCATGCCACCTAGAAGACCCAGTATAAATTCTTTTTATTATTATTATTTTTATTAATTTCATTCATTCAATCATTTTACATCATTACAGCCTGTAAAATGAATTTACCCAACATGAACACGCTTCCTACCAGTCCAGTTCAAGATACAATACACATTATCTTAAACAGACAATCCTCCATTTCTGTGCTCCTCAAATGTCTTGCCTCTATTTTTCTCCTTGACTCCTTATCCCACTATCCTACATCTCCAACCCTCTTCCCAGACAGTCTCCAGTATCCATAACCATTTTTCATGTTTCTATATCCTCTAATCTTTTAGTTTTCACCATATACTATGGACAGTCAGTATATATTAAGCTGAGGCAAACAATATCTCTCTCTCATAGCCAGGCTTGTTTCATTCAGCAGTAAATCTTCCATATTTATCCACTTTCTATCAAATACCAGGGTCTTTTTCTTATGGCTGAGTATTATTAGATAGTGACTATGTGTTACACTTCTTCAATCCATTCATCTGTTTGTGGACAATTGTGAATAATGTCATAATAAACGTAGATGTGCAAGCACTTTTCCAACTGAACGATTTTCTATACTTTGGGTCGATACCCAGGAGTGGAATTGCTGGATCATATGAGTTGTATTTGTAGGTCTTTGAGGAACATCCACATTGCTCTACACAGTGGCTGGACCAATTTACATTCCCACGAATAGTGTAGGAGAGTTCCCTTTCCACCACAACCTCACCACCACTTATCATTTTTTTGTTTCTTTTTATATCTTAGCCATTCTGGCTGGGGTTAGGTGATATCTCACTGTGGTTTCAATTTGTATTTTCTTTTTTTTTTTTTTTTGGAGAGGTTTGCGCTATCGGGCGATTG
>NW_006160139.1:1523720-1548335 GCF_000334495.1 Tupaia belangeri chinensis | reverse complement strand
AAGAAAGAAAGAAAGAAAGAAAGAAAGAAAGAAAGAAAGAAAGAAAGAAAGAAAGAAAGAAAGAAAGAAAGAAAGAAAGAAAGAAAGAAAGAAAGAAAAAAAGAAAAGAAAAAGACTGCTTCTCTGGGCCTGAGGCCAGTGACCAGAGGCCACTGCCTGTAAGCAAGTGAGATTGGTGATGGCAGAAATGGCCTTGACCTTCCACAGTCCCTGCAGGGTGTCCAAATGTGGGCTCTATTCCAGCACACCTTGACTGGTTTTCAGTTCCTCGAGGGTGGGGATAGGGAAGGTTTGTCCCCAGCACTGGGCTTTCTGTATCATCAGTGCCCAGTGTGTTTGGAACTAAGAGTCCCCACTCTAGCAGCACTTACTCATGTGCACAAATCTAGAAATGGTTATTTAAAATGCAAGTGCTATGCTATCTTCAGGGTCACGATTAAAAATGAAGAATGATGGGACAAGCAGATGGTGTGATATCTGAGGTATTGTATTCCTTCATGGCAGAACAAGGTTTGAACCCAGACCTGACAGCTTGTGGATCATGCAGGGTGTGTGTGCATGTGTGCCTGCCCAGAATCCCAGGAGGAGAATGGAAGAGTAGAGATTGTGGTGTGGCCATCCCTCCCGGAGGGAGCTTTCTTACTTTCCCTCTCTGTGTCTTTCTCTAGAGTACATGTGCTATATAAAAAATAAAATAAAAAAAAGAAACCTACCACAGAAAATGAAACAGTATCTCTGGTTTGTCAAGAAACTCATTGAGATGTGGAATTTTGTATGTCATGTTTGAATAAGGTGGGATGTCCAGGATCCAGCTCAGGGCTGAGAGCAGAGCAGCTACTGCCAGGATCTCACTTGGGTCTCTACATGCAACAGGGAAAGGCCCTCTGTGCTCATCAGTCATTGTGCTTTGACAAATTAGTCCCCTCAAAGCTGGAACTACAGTTTTGGAAGATACTGGACTTTTTGGAATGGGGTTTTCTATGTAAAGGGTGCCAAGCAGGAGCTGCCCACCTCCTACCTTTGAGCACTCCAGTAATTCTTGGGGAGGGTGGCAGCAGGCTGCCTTATCTGTGCATGCTGGTCGCAGCTGGACATTTCCACCAGGAAGTACCTGAGAGCATCAGTCTCGGCCTCTCTGAATCTGGCTGTGATGAGAAGAATCAAAAGTCTACTCATCTGAGACCTGTATGCAGATCACAGAACATCGTAGTTAGCAATGCCCACAACACTTTCAAAAAACATTTTTACAGTGCCTTAGATAATGTACAAAAAATTTCAAAAAGCACAGCTAACATGATACATGTGTTAAATAACATGGGTTTGCTGTGGTGTATGTGTGGTGTATGTGGTGTATGGTGCATCACAGGCTCTGTCCTGTTTCTCTTGAGTTGCAGTCATCACCCCTGCACACATACACACACATAGAACCATGCACACATGTACTGTATTCCACAAATGTGATGCTGGCTATCTAGTGTACTCACAGTTGTAGGACTCTGCCCTTCATGATCAGCTGCTGACCTTCTTGTATGGAGGCATCACTGATCTTACTGTGCCTCCTCCCTAGGCCACCTAGTCTTAGTTAGCCATCCCTCTCAGTGCCTCTGGTGATTCCTCAGGTCTAAAATGTTTTACCCTGACCCTGAGTTCCTCCTGTCACGCAAACCCAGGCCAACCTGGACACTCCTTGTGTGGCCATTGTTCCTTTTCTTCTTCTGAGCTGGTGTGGCCTCTGAATACTGGGCTGCAGCTGACCTGGGTCTCCCTAAATGGGAAGAAGGATGGTCCCTGTAGATGCAGCCCAAGTTGGGGGCTCAAGAGGCTGGCTTGCTTGCACCCAAGGAAATGCTCTTTCCAAAAGTGTAACTTCTACATGAAGAACAGGGGAGAGAAGCCTGGGATGGGCAAGACCTTATGGGGTCCAGTGCCAGCTGGCCCACAGCTCCTCACTCTCTTTAGTCCCAGAGACCCCCCTTTCCATAATGTCTTACTTCCCATGGTCAGCAGCCTGAGGGCTGGGCAGCCTGCTCTGAAGAGTAGTTACCTCAGAGAAAAAAGATCAAGACACAAGGTCTGGGATTCAAACTATGCAGTCTGCCATGTGCAATCCAGTCACCTTAACCACCATGCCACCTAGAAGACCCAGTATAAATTCTTTTTATTATTATTATTTTTATTAATTTCATTCATTCAATCATTTTACATCATTACAGCCTGTAAAATGAATTTACCCAACATGAACACGCTTCCTACCAGTCCAGTTCAAGATACAATACACATTATCTTAAACAGACAATCCTCCATTTCTGTGCTCCTCAAATGTCTTGCCTCTATTTTTCTCCTTGACTCCTTATCCCACTATCCTACATCTCCAACCCTCTTCCCAGACAGTCTCCAGTATCCATAACCATTTTTCATGTTTCTATATCCTCTAATCTTTTAGTTTTCACCATATACTATGGACAGTCAGTATATATTAAGCTGAGGCAAACAATATCTCTCTCTCATAGCCAGGCTTGTTTCATTCAGCAGTAAATCTTCCATATTTATCCACTTTCTATCAAATACCAGGGTCTTTTTCTTATGGCTGAGTATTATTAGATAGTGACTATGTGTTACACTTCTTCAATCCATTCATCTGTTTGTGGACAATTGTGAATAATGTCATAATAAACGTAGATGTGCAAGCACTTTTCCAACTGAACGATTTTCTATACTTTGGGTCGATACCCAGGAGTGGAATTGCTGGATCATATGAGTTGTATTTGTAGGTCTTTGAGGAACATCCACATTGCTCTACACAGTGGCTGGACCAATTTACATTCCCACGAATAGTGTAGGAGAGTTCCCTTTCCACCACAACCTCACCACCACTTATCATTTTTTTGTTTCTTTTTATATCTTAGCCATTCTGGCTGGGGTTAGGTGATATCTCACTGTGGTTTCAATTTGTATTTTCTTTTTTTTTTTTTTTGGAGAGGTTTTCCGTATCGGGCAGGGCGCATGAGCTTGCCAGACAGACAGAGAGACAGAAAGTGAGAAATCACCCCCCAGAGGGGATGGCCACGCCGCAATCCCTTCTCCTCCATCCTCCTCTCAGGATCTTGGGCACACACACACACATGCCCAGCGTGAGTTTAAGCCACCAGGCCGGGACACGAACCGTGGTTGACTATGTGGGAGTCCAGCGACATAGCCATTACACTAACTGCTGGTCCCTCAATTTGTATTTTCTTTATCATAGGGCATGTTGAGCATTTTCTAAAATATACTTTTTGGCTATTTGTATTTCTTCCATAGAGAATCGTTTGTTAAAATCATTTTTTTCATCTTTTAATTGGGTTGATCATTTTTTTTTGGGGGGGGGTGGTAAACCACTTGAATTCCCTGTGTATTCTGGTTATTAGTCCCTTATCTGATGTATACTTTGAAAACATATTCTCCCATTCCTAAGGTTGTTTTCTCACTCTAATTATAGCTTTTTTTTTTTTTTTTGCTATGTGGAAACTTTTAGTTTGATGTAGTCCCACTTGTGCTTTATAGAATTATTTTGCCTTTTCTTTCAGGGTCTTATTTAAGTCTTTGGCTACTCTGATGTCTTCAGGAGTTTCCTAAGTTTTTTCCACCAGTAGCTGTATGTTTGTGGTTTATTTTGGCGTTCTTTATTGTGTTGTATTGCTCTCCAGGCCTATTTTTTGTCATTATCATGTCGTAAAATGTTACTGCAATTTTGTAAAATATTTTGATGTCAGAAAGTGAGATGCTTCCTTCTTTAGTCTTTTTGCACCATATTGTTTTGGAAATATGAGGCATTTTATGATTCCAGACACATTTTATATTTTTTCTATTTATGTGAAGAGCATATCTTGTGATTTAATAGGAATTGCATTAAATTTGTAGACTAATTTGGGTATAATTGACATTTTGATTATATTAATTCTTACAATCCAGGAACATGAGATATCTTTCCACTTTTTGTGTCATTTTCAATTTCTTTTTTGAGTTTTTTGTAATTTTTCTTGTGGAGGTCTTTGATGTCTTGGTAAAGTTTATTTCTAGATATCTTATTGGTTTTGTGGCTATTGTAAATGGGATTGCTTTCTTCAATTCTGTCTTTGTTTGTACACTTACTTAGTGTATTATTTTGTATCCTGACATTTTACTGTATTAATTTATCACTTCTAGTTGCTTTCGTGTGTGTGTGTGTGTGTGTGTGTGTGTGTTGATTTTTTTGGGTTTTCCATATATAAAATCACCTCATCTGCAAATAGAGATCATTTTACTCGTTTCCTATTTAATTTCTTTTTTTATTTTATTCTCTAGTCTGATTGCATTGGCTAGGACTTCAAAGCCTATGATCAGGAATATTTGTCTGTAGTGTATTTTTTTTTCATTGTATCTTTGTTTTTGGATTCAGGATGATGGAAGCTTTATAGAATAGGGAAATATTCCTTCCTTTTGGATCTTTAGAAATAGATTGACGAGTATTTTTTCATATGCCTTTTGGCTATTCATATGTCATCTTTAAAGTGTTTTTTCAACTCCTTCTCCCATCTTTTAATAGGGTTGGTCATCTTTTTTCAGAACAGTGGCTTTTGTTCCTTGTGTATTCTGGTTATCAGTCCCTTATCTGACACCTGGTTTACAAAAGTATTTTCCCATTCTTCAGGCTGTCCATTCACACTAATTACTGCGTCTTTTGCCATGCAGAAACTTCTTAGTCTGATGTAATCCCACCTGTCTATTGTGAGGATTATCGACTGTGCTTTGAGGGTCTTATTTAAGAAGTCTTTCCCTACCCCAATGGCTCCCAGAGTTTCCCCAGTGTTTTCCACCAGTAGTTTTAGAGTCCTGATGTCTCCCAGAGTTTCCCCAGTGTTTTCCAGGAGCAGTTTTATAGTTTTAGGTCTTATATTTAGATCTTTGATCCACCTTGACTTGATTTTTGAATGTATAAAAGAAAATGAAATAAATGAATGCAAATAAAAAACATAACAAACATTTAGAAAAAAGAAATAGATTGAAGAGAATTTGGGTTAGCTCTTTAAATGATTTGTAAAATTCAGAAGTAAAGCCATCAGGATATGGGCTCATTTTTTGTTGGGAGATTATTTATTATTGATTTGACATTGTTGCTTGATAGTCATCTATTCAGACTTTCTATTTATTTCTGATTCAATATTGTAAATTATATGTGTTCAGAAATTTGTCCAACTCATGTAGGTTTTCTTGTTTATTGGTGTATCGTCATTCATGATCTTTCATTTTGTATTTCTATCATGTGGTTGTAATATTGCTTGCTTCATTATTCATTTTATTTATCTTGTTCCTGCCTCTTTTTTGTGAATAGTCTAGCTAATGATGTGTCAATTTTGCTTATCTTCTTCTATATTTTCTTTATTTATTTGAAGAGGTTTTGTTTTTTACTTTTTTTTTTTTTGTATTTTTTTTTTTTGCCATAGGGTGCATGCACTCGCCAGACAGAGAGAGAGAGAGACAGAAAGCGAGAAATCATCCCCTAGGGGGGATGGCCACGCCACAATCCCTTCTCCTTCGTTCTCCTCTTGGGATCTTGGGCACACATGCACACGCGTCCAGAGTGAGTTTTAAGCCACTGGGTCCGGGATGTGAACTGCAGTCGACTACATTGGAGTCCAGCGACGTAGCCATTATGCTAACTGCTGGTCCCTTCTTCTATATTTTCTGTATAATGTTTTTATTCTCTCTCATTTTTTTTCCCACAATGTTTACTGTATTTGAGAAAAATAAAGTTCTTGCTGTTGTGTGGAGTGTTCTCTATGTCTATTCTAGTAGGACTATAGACTGTATAAATACCCTTATTCATAACTGATTCTCTGTCTAAAAGTTATATCTATTAATATAAAAGATGTATTAATGTCTGCAAACCTTGTTAAGCCATCTATTTTCCACCTTCAGTTATATCCAAGTATGCCTTTTTTTTTTTTTTTTGGCCCTGTGTTTCAGTGACTATATGTTCATAGTTAATGTTTCCTCTCTACAAATTGACACTCTTAACAGCATTTTTTGTTTCATGTAATGGTTTCTGTGTTCAAGACTATCAGAGTTAATACTACAATAAGGAACACAGTTCATCCAATTACACAGTTTTGTTATTTACTTAGTTCCTACAATGGGATTAGGGTTGATATCAGATATTTATGGTTTTTTTTATATTTATGGATTTATTTGATAAGAGCTGAACTTCATTAGTGTTCTGTGTGGACAAACCTGTACCTTGAGTCGCTCCAAGTTAGGATTTCCAAAGAAGTAGCATGAAAATATGATTGTAGGGAACCAGCAGTTAGCGTAATGGCTATGTTGCTGGACTCCCACGTAGTCGACCGCGGTTCGTGTCCCGGACCCGGTGGCTTAAAACTCACACCAGGCGCGTGTGCGTGCGTGCCCAAGATCCCGAGAGGAGAATGGAGGAGAAGGGATTGCGGCGTGACCATCCCCCCTGGGGGGTGATTTCTCGCTTTCTGTCTCTATGTCACTCTCTGTCTGTCTGGCGAGCGCACGCGCCCTACAGTGAAAATCTCTCCAAAAAAAAAAAAAAATATGATTGTAGGAGAAACAGTTCAAAGCCCTTATGAGAACTTAGAAATAGAGGAGCATAGAGTTCTCATGAAAAATGGAGGAGATATTCTTTTTAAAATATTTTTATTATCTATTTCTTTATTTTTACATTTTCCCCTAAACATTTACTTTACATATAAAATAACTTTGCTCATACTCCATAGTTCTTGACAGATTATAAACACCTTTCAAAATTTTTAAAAACTGAATTTTAAAGATAATGCTCAAAATATTTGTTATAATTTTTGTGACTCTATAACAACAGAGACAGTATGGTTTTAAATATTTTTTGAGGAAATATTTGCATGTCAATTACTCAAACTGTTGAAAAGCAAACACCCAGCATAAACCTTCTCAATTCAGTCCTGCCTACCAAGGATTCTGTGATATACCATCTGCTAGCAAAGATCAGTATCTTTTTCTTACTTCAAAATCTTCCTCAAGGTCATCTTCTGGTTGAGGTTGCTTTGTGCAGTCTCCACTGATTACAGTGCTGGGCTGTAAAAGTCCAGATTGTTTTATGGGATGAATTCTTCCATATAGTTTCTCTAATCCTCTCTGTCAAGCAGAACTGTTTATGTTGCCGGGCCATCTTTGAAGAGTTTCTGTTGTCTTACTTGAGATATACCTTAGTTCCATAGTTTTCCAGTTTAATCTTCAGATATAGCATTCCAGTCAAAGTCCTGTCTGATAATATGTATTTCCAATTTCTGATAAAAGGCAACAGGTATTATTGAATTTGTGCAAATAACCAATCTACCACAAAATAGAATACTCCTAAATATTTTTCAATTCTAGAGAAGTCAGGAAGGGAGAAAAGTTTATATTTTAGTTAAAAAAAAAAAAGAAACATTTTGACAAGTCACTGAACTTAACTGCTTAAAAGTAAGCAAAATCCTTAAATTGGGAAAACAAAGCATCATTGTAAAAAATCAGTATTTTTTTACTCGAAAGTCATACAATTCTATTTCACCACTTCAGTCTTATGTAATTAATCTCTTTTCTGTTGAATTTGTAGTGTTACTGTGGTCCAATCTTTCCATTTAAATCCTGGAAGTTAATATTCAATGTTATTATTGATATTTCTTGTCCCTAGCATTAAGTTGGTCATTTTCTTTTATTATTTATTTATTAATACATTCAATTGCTATACATCATTTGGATTGTAAAGAGATTTTACCCAACATGATAAATGTCACACTCCAGGCAAGTTGAGAATACAATACACAACATCCTCAAGAGGCAACAAACCATATCTGTGTCCCACAAAGTTCTTCTTCATTTTTTCCCAAATTTCCCTTCCCATACTATCCCCCTCTCCCACTCTCCTTCCACTTTGTCTCCAGTGCCCATAATAATTTTCAATGCTTTTATGTCCTCCAGTCCTTCAGTTTCTCTCTTAGAATGTAGATAGTTGGTATATGTTAACTGGAGACATACAATGAAACTGTTTCATAGCCTGAGTTGCAAGTTGGTCATTTTCTTGGTTGCTTTTTGTTCTTTTATTTCTGTATTGTGTCTTTAGTTTTCCAGAACCTCTCAAAGAACTAGTCTGGTGTTGGTAAACTCTTTCAGGTTTTATTTATCTGAGAATGTTTTTATCTTTTCTTCCCATATGAAGGGTAATCTTGCTAGATATAGTATTTTTGGTTGAAACAGTTTTTCAATTAACTTTTTGAATATATTTTCCCATTCTTTCCTTGCTCATATAGTTTCTGATGAAAGGTCTGATATTAGCCTCATGGTACAACCTTTATAAGTAATCTGACATTTCTCTCTTGCCAATTTTATTATCTTGTCATTGTCTGTGGATTTGGCCAATTTGGCTATGATGTACCTTGATGAAGATCATCTTGGGTTGATTTTATTAGGAGTCTTATGTATTTCTTGGGTCTAGATATTTTAATGCTTCTCTAGATTTGGAAAGTTTTCTTCCAGAATTTCATGGAATAGATAACCAACACCCTTATTACTTTCTTTGCTTTCTGGGATTCCAATTATCTGGATGTTTAGGTGATTAATGGTATCTAGTTCTTGTATAGTAGTCTCTCTTTTTTTGGTTATTTTCTCAGCTTTTTTTTTTTTTTTTTTGGTTATTTTTTCTAGGTCAGAGGTTTTGTCTTCAACACTCAAGATTTGATCTGTGTGGACTAATCTGCTTTTAATACTTTCAAAGGAGGTTTTGATTTCCTGTATTATCTCTAACAGCTCCATTTAAATCTTTTTATTGTGTATATTTCTTCTTTCAGATCATACAAGTACTTCTTCACCTTTTTGTCTCTTTTTTTTCTGCATCTTCTGGAGTTCATTGTCTCTCAGATCTTGCATCTCATTTAGATTTGTCATTATGAATATTCTGAATTCTCTATTGGACATTTCCATAAGTTCCACTGTACTATCTGTGAATGATGAAGGATTGTTATTTTCACTTAGAAGAGAGACATTTTCCTGGTTATTCATATTTCTTGTGCCTCTGTGGTAGTTTATAGTCATCTGACAGATTGTACATGTCTCTCTAATTTCTGGGAGTTAATTCTGAGCTTTCAGAGGTGTGTGGGAGGAGGTAATCCTCAATTTCTCTGCAGTTCTGTTTCCCTAATGCTCACCAAACAACCTGCACTTTTGAATTTAGAACTGGATATTACAAAGGCCTCACAGTTTCTAGGGAATAGGTACACCTGCACTGAGCTGCAGGGTTTCAACAGAGAGTTCAGAGGTGTGTGGGAGGAGAGAAGTCACATTCTCTCTGCAGCTCTGTTCTTCTCCCTGCTGCTCACTCTGCAGTCTCTCTTACATGAATTTTAGTCATTTGGTAGTGAATTCACTTTTGTTAATTGCCTAGAGAAGGTTTCTGCAACTGTAAGATTATGTGTTTCCTTTTACTGTAGGGTAGTTCTGTGACAAAATCTCTCCTCTACTGTGTTTTTCAACGTGGCATCCACAGAAAGAGAATTTGAGTTCAGATTTATAAAAAGGAGTTTCTGGGACCAACAGGTAGCATAATGGTTGAGGATTCTGGCTTCCCACATGGCAAACTATGGTTTGAGTCCCAGGCCTGGTGGCTTGCTTTCTCACTTTTCCTTTCACTGTCTCTCTCTAGTCAAATTAAAAAATAATAATAATAATGAATACAATTAAATAATTCTTTTTTTAAAAGTAGTTTTTTCCTTCAGGCAGGAGGTTTAGTAAGTATTGAGGAGTTCAATGATCCTAAAAGTATTAAGATGCTTGGCTACTGTGCAAGAAGGCCTGTCTAGACACTCAGTGTGTGGAGACTGAAGAGTAGAGTGGGTTTCTAGAAGATGGGGTTTTGAGCATAACTTCAGTCACCTTTGTCCCTGAGCATGCCAAGACACACCTCAGATTTAAAATGGCTTCTGTCTGAGTGTTTTTAGGGTCTAGAAGCTGGGATTTGGATCATAGCTTCGGTCGCCTTGGTCCCTGAACATACCAGGACACACCTCAGATTTAAAAAGACATCTGTTTGAATGTTTTGGAGGTCTAGATGATCAAAAAATGAGATATTCTATTCAGATATGCCCTTACCAGAGGGTTAGGTTCAAAAGTTTCTATGACAGAGAAAAAGAGTTTGGCTTGAGGTGGGGCCCTGACAGCTTCAAAAACATTCAGAGCATGGGTGTGTTCATCCCTAAATCCTGCAAACATGGAGAAGAGACTTTGGTGTGACCACACCCCTTTGGAGAGAGTGCTCTCTTTCTCTCTCCCTCTGTCTCTGTATCTTCTGCTGCTCTCTGGTAAGCATATGTGCTCTCTGAAAATTTTTTTAAAAACCTGTTGTTTTAGAGTTAAGTAGGTGTCATGGCGGTTGAAGTGGCTAGATCACACATGGACGATTGTGCAGACAGAGTCCAGGACCTGGCAGCTTGTCAAACACACCACTGCATGTGTATGCATGCCCACAAACCTTAGAGGAGAGTGGAGGAGAAGGGATTGCAATGTGGTGATTCCCCTGGGGGAAGTTTTCTCACTTTACCTCTCTCTCTCTCTGTCTTTCTCCAATGAGTTACCTGAGCCCTATAACTATTTGTTTTTAAATTCTGATGTTTTTTAACAACACTGATGAATCAGGAGGATATTATGTCAGTTGAAGTAATCCAGGTACAGACAGTTATATATCATACTGCCACACTTTATAAATGAAATGTTACAAATCAAATGTACAGAAACAGAGAGTAAAATGATAGTTGCCTGAGCCTGAAGGTGGGCAGGCTTTTAAAACATGGATTAAAATTAAAACCAGCACATGAAATAAATGAGTTTAAGGGTCTATTGTGCACAATAAAGTTGACAATAGTATATTGTATACTTGAAAATGCTGAGTAAATATTAAGTGTTCTCACCACAAACATAAGTTATGAGATAATGCATATGTTAAATAACTCCATTTAGCCATTCCAAGAATTTGTCTATCAAAACATTCTTTGAAACATAAAACAATATCATGTATATTATAAATTTATGCTTAGTGAAAAATTAGGGATATAAATAACTAAGTAATTGAACAAACAAGAAGATTGTATCACAAATACTTCTCATAAAGATTAAGAGAAGAATAAAATAACAATGTATAAAACCAAGGGGAAAAGAAAGAAACAAAACATAAAGGATATAAAAATTGAAAATTATCTGTTGACAATAATGTGTATGATAATATCTTTAAGTGAACTAACATGAAGTTTATTCATGCTGGGAAAATTTGCTTTCCATGCTATAATGATATATAGTGATTAAATGTATCAAATTTAAAAATTAAATTAAAAATAAATAAGAAATAAATAAATGCTGGATCAAGAATAGAGGCTTTTTAGTTACCAAATACTAAACCACATGACAAGGATATGGTACCTAGATTATTAATACAGAACAAGACATGAGCCTGAGGGGTCAGTGGCTTAATTTTGTGGAGTGTTGAGAAAAAAGATAAATAAACCATATTTATAATGCAACCTAGTTCTTTATGAATCATAAGACCCATTTCTACAAAGACATGTTGCACACGTAGGAATGATGTCAGACATGGTAATGAAGTGCCTCCTGTACATTGCTGAGGAAGCCATCAATGACTGTTGTCAGCCCTCCCCTCCTTTGTACAGGCATCACATAAATTTAGGCTATTAGATGTTTTGTTGATTTTTTTTTTTTTGGCGAGGTTTTTGCTATAGGGCACGTGCACTTGCCAGACAGACAGAGAGAGACAGAGAGACAGACAGAAAGCAAGAAATCACCCCCCTGGGGGGATGGCCACGCCGCGATCCCTTCTCCTCTGTTCTCCTCTTGGGATCTTGGGCATGCACACACACGCACCCGGCGTGAGTTTTAAGCCACTGGGTCTGGGACGCGAACCGTGGTCGACTACGTGGGAGTCCAGCGACATAGCCATTACACCAACTGCTGGTCTCATGTTTTGTTGATTTTTTAACACCAGGTTTTGAAAACTCATCTTAATACTTAAAAGCCATTTGTATACCACCACTTACAGCCTCTCTTGGGAACAAAATAACAGAGCTTGTCATCTCAGGATGGTGAAGTGGTCCCCAAGGCTTTACAGGCCATGATGAAATAATAGAGGCCAGGAGGAAAAATCCAAAATATGTCTTTATCTAAATTGCTTTTTAACTAGAATGTAGAGTGGCAGGTACAGAGCTCCAGGGCAGGTAGATCCCAGAGCTCCTTGATGATAGTGAAGTGACATAGTAAGAAGAGGGGAGTCAGAATTCAGACCACAGTGACATTAATTGTCTCAGCACTGTGACTCCCTCAGAAATGTATGTTTTGTGCTCCTAGCTGTGACCTTGTCTGTCATGCCAGTCTGGCTCACACTTTGTAGAAGTTCAAGACAGACAGTGAAAGTGGGAGTCCTCCGTGTTCACAGAAGTTTACTCTCCCTACAGAAGGCTGAGCCTGAAGACACAATCCAGCCCCATCATTTTCTCAGCTCAGCACACACACAGGGTTTTTTCTCTGTGTTGGGCAGGCCCTGAAATGTCATGCTCATTTATTAGTTTGTTGCTTATTCTGCAACCTTTACAGACTGCACATGAGATGACACATGAGAGCTGCTTTTGATACTTGAAGTCAAGTGTCTACAGAGATGGTGACCTGGTACTCAGTGGATTTTTTCCACTTTATTTGTGAAAAGAAGAAACCATTTGGCTATCTTTTCTGATGAGACCAATTAAATAATTGGAACATTCTTGATAAGCCCTTGGTTACACGTATGAATAAATGTTTTTATAATTGCTAACACATTTGCAATTTGAGTATAGTTTGCTTGTGTGTGTGTATGATAAATCTCACTTGAGAATAATGAAAATGTACACAAAAATAGCAGAAATGCAGAATAGTGGATTTTTGATGCTCTGCATTGATATCCTTTCTTAGAATATCCTTTTATTACCTCTTTTTCTATTTCTCTCCACTGCTTTTAAGACAAAAGAGAAAAATTAATATAGTTTTCCATTTATTCCATCAACACCATCCCAATATTCAGCCATTGTAAGGATCAGAATGAGTGAGAATGCTGGGACCACAGCCCTTCTATAGCCAAAACCCATATAGTGGGGTCCATATGCAGATGAAGTCACTGACCTGATGTGAAGTTAGTGGTGGCTTTGAGCGTGCTCACAACTGACAGGGAAGTTGTGTAAATATGCCTTTTAGAAAATCAGAACCAAGAAAAGAATGTTATTCCCCTATAAAAATAGATCATATTGACAGTTTTGAATCTCAGGATCACAAATCCAAATATCTCATGCCCAGCATGATCAAATAACTGCTTGGATCATGTCCTACAAAAAATCAGTTATTCAATCCTGTAAGCATGAGGCTCTTGGGTTTCTGATACTGAGTGTCAAAACCAGTCAATATGATCAGCTTTCATAGGGGAATAATACCCTTCTTTTGATTGTGATTCCTAACTTTAATAGAAAAAAAAAAGCAAAAAATGCTTTAAACCTGGGCCTTTTGCAACTATATGGCATGCTTCTATAATAATTGAGTTACTATAGCTTTGCTTAATTAGAGGTTTGCCAGCAGACAGCATGTGTTCTGTGCATACCTTTTGGTTGCAACAGTGGGACACAATTGTAAAACATTCACTCTGTCAACATGCCTGTGATGCCTGTGATTGCAGGTTAGGCAATATGCAATTTGTTTCCATGGACATCTGTATTCTTAGCAATTTAGTTTGTAATATTGCCAGGGTCCAGCCTCGGCGGGGGTGGGTTGACTCGTAGGAGGTGGCACAGGTGAACAGGAACAAAAATTAGACTAAGACCTCAATGCCTCTTAGCATGTTTTCAGCTGGCCACAGCCAGAGCAGAACTCCAGGCTGCAGCCCCGTGGCTACTAAGACATGCGTATTTATTGAGGGATGTTTAGGAAGTAAAGGGGGTGAGGGGTAGTAAAAAACCCACTCTAAGGAACAGGGTATACAAAGCATGGAAACAATAATTATAAAACATGCTGTTTGTCTTGTCAGATTAGGTAAAAATCAATCGCAGTTTTTAGGATGAGGAAGTCCGTTTGTCTGTTGTATTTTCTTCTTAGATCTTGATTACTAGGAAGGGTCTTTTGAAGAAGGGGCTTGCAGGATGTTTGATAGCTTCAGTCCTGGGCCAGGGCAATAACGTTGCTGGTTGCAAAGACCTAGATAGAAATCTTGTTTTGTTAAGAAAAGACACAGTTAATATATGAACTATCCATACATTACAACAATAGAGGGTGAGTCTATGATCTTATATGGGAAAGGAAGATGATCTTGTAGCTCAGGAGACAACACAGGATATTTTATTAGCAGTTTTTCTTAGTCAACAGCACATAGATGAGAAACTCTTTGTAGTTGAAAGCTACTTGTTGCTTTAGATAAGAGCTCTCAGCTAAGGTAGTTAATCTTTTTCGGGAGCCCTCAGGTTTGTTCATCAAGTCAGTCACCAGTCAGGCTTTTCCTTTCTTTAAAAAAAAAAAAAAAAAAAAAAAAAAAAAAAAAAATGGGTTTTTTTGCCTTAAACTAACTTAGTTTTCATATGCTACTGATACTACTTATACTATTTTGACCTAACATATGTTAATTTTGACTTAGACAGACAAGTGGGTGAGTCTCAAACTTCCCTCCTTCTTCTTAGGGAACCACATTCTTACAGGATCTTTAATTGGCTTTATTGTAATGGTTGGGGGTTATATTTTACCCTTGCAAGGTATCGTAATAACAGTAAAACTCACGGCAGAGAAATTAACTACAGGCCAGTAAAACAACACAAGGAGAGTTAGTAAACTGCTGGCCTTGTCTTGCCGTTTCTTCCCAGCCCAGGCCATGGAAGACAGCCTCTTTATCAGCTTGTGTTGTCTGCATGACCCCATCATAATGTTAAAACTTATCATTTTTCATGTGGCCTTGTACTGAAGAGATATGATATTTCATATTTTCACAATAATTCAAAATTTATCTTTGTAAGAGGACCTCACACTTTTGTCAATATCTCTTCCTTCTAGCTTTTGGATTTTTTTTTAAATAATTATTTTAATTTTATTTTATTTATTCATTTATTTTATTTTAATTTGACCAGAGAGAGGGAGAGAGAGAGAAAGTGAGAAAGCAAGCCGCCAGGTCCGGAACTTGAACCGTGGTCAGCCATGTAGGAGTGTCCAGCACCTTGACCACCATGCCACCTGCTGGTCCCAGCTTTTGGGTTTTCTCAATCTTATCTTCTTATCATTAACCAAAATAAAATATACAGGACATTATATCAAATCTTTATGCATGTATTATAACTTATTTAGAAGTAGTAATTGATTGTTTTTTTTCCAGCAGTGTTAGTGACATGAAGGTGTGGGGGTGATCAGGCCCAGCACCTATGCCAGTTCTTGTCCAACACTTATAAAGAATTAGAATGCTTTAAAAAATTAAAAAGTAAAAATAAGAATTAGAAATGTTAATTATCAAGCAGAATTTTATTGAAGGATGAAAAGCTTCCAACACGATGGAAGGAAGGTGGTCCCCTGAGTAGGTTTCCACAGGTGGGATAAAATGGCCTAGTTATATAGAACACTAACAATAAAGAAAAGCATTTCTCTTTTTCTTTATTCTCCTTTATACTCTTCTCTGCCCTCTTATATTATCCTCTCCTCCTCATCCTCCACTCTGCCAGAGTGACTAGACAGATCTAGAATCACAGTTCTGAAATGCCCTAGTATTATAAGGTTCCATGAGATCTTCCTTTTACTTAGCTACCTGTGAAAATGGAGACAATGTACTTCAGACACCTGAATAGAGTACACTTATAGAGACCACATTGCTAAACACAACAGAAGAGAAACTTTGGGCACATCAGTCCATAGCAAAAGGGAAACACACTTGCTCATAGTCAAAGAAACATTCTCCTATGAAGTATTCAAAAGTGAATACATATCCCAATGACTAGAAGTAGAAGAAAAGCCTCAGGTCTGAATAAACCAGGAAATATGTCTCCATCAAAAGAACACAGTAACTCCCCTTTTTTATTTATTTATTTATTTATTTGGAGAGGTTTTTTTGCAATAGGGCACCTGTGCTCGCCAGACAGACAGAGAGAGACAGAGAGACAGAAAGCAAGAAATCACCCCCCAGGGGGGATGGTCACGCCGCAATCCCTTCTCCTCCATTCTCCTCTCGGGATCTTGGGCACGCACGCACACGCGCCCGGCGTGAGTTTTAAGTCACCAGGTCCGGGACACGAATCGTGGTCGACTACGTGGGAGTCCAGCGACATAGCCATTACGCTAACTGCTGGTTCCCAGGAGTTGATAAATTTTTTGAGGTTTCGTTTATCTGATAATGTTTTTATCTTTGCTTCCCATATTAAGGATAATCTTGCCAGATATGGTATTCTTGGTTGAAATCATTTTTTATGTAACAGTTTGAATATATTTCCCCATTCTTCCCTTGCCTGCATTGTTTCCAATGAAAGAACCAATGTTAACCCGATGGGATAACCTTTGTTAGTAACTTGACATGTCTCCCTTGCCTATTTTATTATTGTGTCTTTGTCTGTGGTTTTGACCAATCTGGCTATGACGTGCCTTGGGAGAAGATCTTCTTAGGTTGATCTTGTTTGGGGTCCTTTGTATTTCTTGGGTTTGGATATTTGAATTCCTCTCTTGGTTTGGAAAGTTTTCTTTTAGGATTTCATGGAATAGATTACCAATGCCCTTAGTATTTTCTTCACCTTCTGAGATATCAATTTTCAAGATGTTTGGGCACTTAATGATATCTAGTATTTCTTATATATTGTCCTCATTCTTCTTGATTATTTTCTCAGTCTTTTTTTTAATTAAAGAAAAGGGTGGAATTTAATTTTATTTACAGGACCTTGCATGGTATGAAATTCCACATAGAAATAGGAAGCCCATTTGGAGGACAAGCTTCATACAGTATGTACAGTTTGGAACTGTTCAAGTATAGTTTCATTGTAAAAATTGCTACAATAACAACCACACTTAAAGAGTTCTTGGTAGAGAAACAGTAAGACAAACTGATACCAAACATAGCACATGACAAACACCTCTGTGCCTCAGCTGTGTAGTCTAGAAGTTAACAACCCCAGTAGTCCCATCCTGCACTTGGAAGGTGTAGCCGTCAGAAGTAGTTTTGGGCACAACATTCTTATCTTCCTCTTCCTCTACAGAGAAATACCTTTCAATCAAGTTTAATGAAGACTTATACACAGACTCATTTTCATGGTTTTGTAGGGCTTCAATTATATCCAGGCCTCCACATTTTTTATCATTATACTAAGTTTCTCAGTTTCTCCTAGCTTCTCAGCAGCTTGAAAAATATTTGAAATGGCATCCAAGATAACCAGAATAATTTTGGTATCTTTCACAGGTAAGAGGTTCATCAGTGGTTCTGTGATGTCACAGTGGATGAGGTATACAGTCTGCTCTGCTGTTCCGCCGCTTGTGTAGTTGGTCACAGCCCACACAGCCCCCTTCTGTATCATAAAGTCAGCCTTGGAGAGCACGCTGACAAGAAACGGGACTAACGGGTGATTCACAACCCGCTGGATCTGGTCCTTTCGATTGGTGGTGATGTTGGACATTGTCCATGTAGCTTCCTTCTGAATATTCATTTTGGAGTTAGTTAGCAGGCTGGGGGAGATGGCGAGTGCTCCAGCATCTATCACAACCTTGGTCTGTTCATCTGTCCCAGTAACAATATTACCTATGGCTCTTAGGGGTCACAATGGGCAATTTGGTAGCTCCTAGAAGCTTCACAAATTGGGGAACAACTTCTGTTTTCACAACCATTTCAATCTGTTCATCTGGATCATTGGTAAGGTAGAAAATAGCCCAGCAGGTATCTGCTAATACTTCAGGATCATCATGATGCAGAAGACGAACTAAAGTAGGAAGAAATCTGCTCAACAGCATCTAGCGGAGGTGCGGGATTCTTGTTGCGGCAGAGGTTTGAAAATGTCCAAGTAAGGAACCAGCAGTTAGCGTAATGGCTATGTCGCTGGACTCCCACGTAGTTGACCGCGGTTCGCATCCCGGTCGAAATGTTAGTGGGTGGCTTAAAACTCACACCAGGCACGTGTGCGTGCGTGCCCAAGATCCCGAGAGGAGATTGGAGGAGAAGGGATTGCAATGTGACCATCCCCTCTGGGGGGTGATTTCCCGCTTTCTGTCTCTCTGTCTCTCTCTGTCTGGCGAGCGCACGCGCCCTATAGCGAAAAACCTCTCCAAAAAAAAAAAAATGTCCAAGTAAGGTTGCGTAAGTGACCACATGCTAACGATGACATATCAGGAACTGCAAGGAGAGCCAACAGCGGGTCAACTGCTCCATACTTGATAACCAGGTCCCGGAAAACTGAACCATCCCCTGCAATGTTTCCTAGAGCCCACACAGCTTGCTCACTGATGTGCGCGTGGGGAGAGGCCAACAGAAAAATGAACGCTGGGATAGCGCCTCCACCCCCCACAGCCTTTGTCTGTTCTGACGTCCCAGAAGCAATGTTAGTGGGTGCCCATGCAGATTCAAACTGGATGGGACTACAATCATTTATGCCCAAGAAGGACACAAATTTTGGAATTGTTCCCTGATGATGTTGTCTATGGGGCTTGTTTTTCCCTAGAAATCAGCTTCCTAGCAGCTCGAGTAGCTGACTTTCCAAATTGTTGCCATTAATGCCTTTGACAATGTCATCAACAGCCCAATTTACAGTGCCCTGGCTGTTATGGTTTTCCTGCAGTGGAGAAGTAGCATCATTGGGAAATGAGCTTACATTTCTCCTTTTCAGAATCTGGTCATCCTTCTTAGCTTTCCTCAGCTCCACATTAACTACTATTCTTTGCCACCTTGTTTCTGTACTGTCTTTTCCCTTGTTCTTGAATCTGTTAAGATGGACAGCTGGTGAGTTTGCATTCTCATTGGTGGACATGGTTATGAGCCAAAAGGAGAAAGCTGCACAGACAGCTCAGGCTCCCACAAGAGGTGGCGTGGGGCTGACAGACTGAGGATTTGCTGCCCTTGAAACGCCCACCACAGGTCAGCCTTAAGACAGTACGCTTTCTCAGTCTTTTTGATAACTTTTTCTGTGTCAGAGGTTTTGTGTTCTACATTCGAGATTCAATCTTCTGTGTGATCTAATGTCCTTTTAATGCTTTTGAGGGAGGTTTTGATATTCTGTACTACAGTACTCATCTCTAACAATTCCGTTTTTTTTTTTTTTTATGGTGTCTATTACTTCCTTCAAATTGTGAAAGGATGTCCTCATCTTCTGGAGTTCTGTCTTTTTTCTCTTGCCTTTTCTGGAGCTCATCATCTCTTTTCTCTTGCATCTCATTTAGTTTTGTCACTATAACTATTCTGAATTATCCATCTTACATTTCCTGATTTCCACAGTGTTGTCTGTGGATGATGAGGAATTGATGTTTTCCCTTGGGAAAGAGATAGTTTCTTGGTTGTTCATATTTCTGTACCTCTATGATAGTTTCTAGTGATCAGGTGAATTACATGTTTTTTTCCTAAATTCCTCAATTTAATTCTCAGTGTTCAAAGTAAGTAGGAGGAGGTGGTGATTGCAATCTCTCTGCTGCCCCCTCATGCTCACCCAGCAACTTGCACTGTGAAGACGAACTAAAGTAGGAAGAAATATGCTCAACAGCATCTAGCGGAGGTGCGGGACTCTTGTTGCGGCAGAGGTTTGAAAATGTCCAAGTAAGGAAACAGCAGTTAGCGTAATGGCTATGTCCCTTGAATCTCATGTAGCCAACCACGGTTTAAGAAATGTTAGTGGGTGGCTTAAAACTCACACCAGGCACGTGTGCGTGCGTGCCCAAGATCCCGAGAGGAGATTGGAGGAGAAGGGATTGCAATGTGACCATCCCCTCTGGGGGGTGATTTCCCGCTTTCTGTCTCTCTGTCTCTCTCTGTCTGGCGAGCGCACGCGCCCTATAGCGAAAAACCTCTCCAAAAAAAAAAAAATGTCCAAGTAAGGTTGCGTAAGTGACCACATGCTAACGATGACATATCAGGAACTGCAAGGAGAGCCAACAGCGGGTCAACTGCTCCATACTTGATAACCAGGTCCCGGAAAACTGAACCATCCCCTGCAATGTTTCCTAGAGCCCACACAGCTTGCTCACTGATGTGCGCGTGGGGAGAGGCCAACAGAAAAATGAACGCTGGGATAGCGCCTCCACCCCCCACAGCCTTTGTCTGTTCTGACGTCCCAGAAGCAATGTTAGTGGGTGCCCATGCAGATTCAAACTGGATGGGACTACAATCATTTATGCCCAAGAAGGACACAAATTTTGGAATTGTTCCCTGATGATGTTGTCTATGGGGCTTGTTTTTCCCTAGAAATCAGCTTCCTAGCAGCTCGAGTAGCTGACTTTCCAAATTGTTGCCATTAATGCCTTTGACAATGTCATCAACAGCCCAATTTACAGTGCCCTGGCTGTTATGGTTTTCCTGCAGTGGAGAAGTAGCATCATTGGGAAATGAGCTTACATTTCTCCTTTTCAGAATCTGGTCATCCTTCTTAGCTTTCCTCAGCTCCACATTAACTACTATTCTTTGCCACCTTGTTTCTGTACTGTCTTTTCCCTTGTTCTTGAATCTGTTAAGATGGACAGCTGGTGAGTTTGCATTCTCATTGGTGGACATGGTTATGAGCCAAAAGGAGAAAGCTGCACAGACAGCTCAGGCTCCCACAAGAGGTGGCGTGGGGCTGACAGACTGAGGATTTGCTGCCCTTGAAACGCCCACCACAGGTCAGCCTTAAGACAGTACGCTTTCTCAGTCTTTTTGATAACTTTTTCTGTGTCAGAGGTTTTGTGTTCTACATTCGAGATTCAATCTTCTGTGTGATCTAATGTCCTTTTAATGCTTTTGAGGGAGGTTTTGATATTCTGTACTACAGTACTCATCTCTAACAATTCCGTTTTTTTTTTTTTTTATGGTGTCTATTACTTCCTTCAAATTGTGAAAGGATGTCCTCATCTTCTGGAGTTCTGTCTTTTTTCTCTTGCCTTTTCTGGAGCTCATCATCTCTTTTCTCTTGCATCTCATTTAGTTTTGTCACTATAACTATTCTGAATTATCCATCTTACATTTCCTGATTTCCACAGTGTTGTCTGTGGATGATGAGGAATTGATGTTTTCCCTTGGGAAAGAGATAGTTTCTTGGTTGTTCATATTTCTGTACCTCTATGATAGTTTCTAGTGATCAGGTGAATTACATGTTTTTTTCCTAAATTCCTCAATTTAATTCTCAGTGTTCAAAGTAAGTAGGAGGAGGTGGTGATTGCAATCTCTCTGCTGCCCCCTCATGCTCACCCAGCAACTTGCACTGTAGTCTCTGGACTTGGATAATTCAAAGTCCTCCCAGTTTCTAGAGAACAGGTGCACATGAGGCTAAGTTGCCGAACTGCAATTGAGGAAGAGAGAAGCAGTCACACAATGTGCATCGCAAGCTTCAGGAAACACTGAAGTCCGAGAATTCAGGGGCATATGGCAGGAGGTGAGCTATAGTCTTTCTGCAACTCAGTGTTCTTGCCACTCAGTGCAGCCAGGCCTGTTGCTGGGGCAGGTGTCCAGAAGGCATGTGGAATGGGGAAAGTTGGACTTCTTCAAGTCCCAGCCAACACACCTGAGAGTTCAAAGGCTTGTGGGGGAGGGGATAAGGCATGCTCTGTAGCACCCCTTCCCAGATGCAAAGAGCTTCCCATGCTCAAGTCCATCTGGGGTAGATGTCCTAATGGCAAGGAGAGCCAGGTAAAAAAGGATCTATTTCCCTGTCAACATACCTGAGAGTTTGAAGGCATCTGGGGAAGGGGATAAGTCATGCTCTGTAGCACTTCCTTCTAGCCGTAAATGGCTGTCTGTTCAGCTAGGCTGTCTGGGACATGTCTTGATGGGGTAGATGTCCTGATGGTGCAAGGAGTGGGGAAAAACATAAGATCTGTCTCATTAAAAATCAAACGACTCTGAGTAGGATAATAGGACCAAAATTTTGAACCATATATGAACTAATTTAAGACTTGACTTATAAACAAAATGAACACAAACATGTATATTGTACTTAAAGAAAAAGTAAGATATGTCAGATGGTCTCTACATTGAGTGTCTGGAAACTGTTAGGAAATTGAAACATCAGCACTTTGTTTACATGTCATTGTTGTAATAGTTGGACTACTGGAAAGCAGGTATATGCATTTGCAAATTCAAAACTGATCAATGCATATATACTATACATTTTTGCTGTCTAAATTTCTTAACTTACAGTGATTCATCTTTTTCTCTTTCAAACCAAATCTTAATCTTTACCTTATCTACATATGACTATGAGCATTAGATATGAACAGTTCACTTTTTTTTTATACATTTTTTTCTTTATTTACTTTCATTCACTGTACATCATTATAGCATACAAAATGAGATTTTTCCATTGAGAATACACTGTATATTGGCTCAATCAAGCACATCAACATATGTGTTATTGTCAACAAATCATTTTCCATTTCTTGTTTTCTGTATATTTTGCCTTTTTTCCCATCCTTGATTCCCTATCTCACCCTCTGCCATCTCCCACCCTCCTCCCACACTGTGTCTGGTATCTATTGTTGCTTTCTATGCCTCCCCCATTTTATTGTTTCACTAAATATCTTAATAAATCTAAATATTTTCAATAGCAAGCACAGCTGATATGTACATATCCATGAACACAAGACTGACTTTAGGCATAAACCTCAGTGAATAGAATGAACATACTGTAAAGTAGCACCTAACTAGGGCTATATAGCTTAACTGCAGTCATCAAATAAGTATTTTTAATGCTTTTTTTTCTTCTGAAATTTTTTCTGCTGTCTACAGTTGTCTTCAATCCCTTTTCCCCCAACATTTCGTTGGTCACACAATATCATAAGTAATCTAACTACTTTCAATAGCAAGATCAGCCGATGGTTTCAAGAAAAGCAGTTTTGAACTGGTAAGGATATTTCTTTGAAACTTAAAGCCTAGAAACAGGTTAGTATTCTGTTCAAATAGTCGGAACATGAATCTATTGATAGCTGAAGACAGGACAAAAGTCCTTAAAACCAGACAACAAAGCTTAGAAGAAAAGCAGCAATATTTTAGTCAAGTCGTAGAATACTGTTTCATCAGTTCAGTCTCATGTACTTAATCTTTCTTCTGTATCTGTTGAGGTTCGATGTTCCAGATTGAAATCTGGGATGTAATACTCAACTCCAGCTTTTGGCCCTACAATTAAGTTGCCCATTTTCTTAGTTTCTGAACTCTTATTTCTGTGTGTCTGCATTTAATTTTACTGACATAGCACTCCCTTAAGAACTTCTTGGAGATCCGGTCTGGTGCTGGTAAATTCTTTCAGGTTTTGTTTATCTGGGAAAGTTCGTGTCTTTTCTTCCCAAATGAACGATAACCTTGCTGGGTACAGAATTCTCGGTTGAAATTGCTTTTCCCTTAATACTTTGAATACATTTTCCCATTCTCTCCTCGCTCTCATTGTTTCCGATGAGAGGTCTGCCGTTAGTCTGATGGGATACCCTTTGTAGGTAACTTGCCTTTTTTCTCTTGCCAGTCTTAGTATCTTGTCTTTGTCTGTGGTTTTGGTCAATCTGGCTATAATGTGTCTTGGAGAAGATCTTCTTGGGTTGATTCTATTTGGGGTCCTCTGTATTTCTTGGGACTGAATCTTTGAGTGCCTCTCCAGGTTTGGAAAATTTTCTTGTAAGATTTCATGGAATAGATTATCAATGCCCTTATGAGTCTCTTCACCTTCTGGGATGCCTATTATCCGGATGTTTGGACGTTTGATGGTATCTAGTACTTCTCGCATATTATTCTCAAATTTTTGGGCCATTTTCTCAGTCTTCGCGGTGGATTTTTCTAGGCCAACCATTTTCTCTTCTACATTAGAGATTCTATTTTCTGTATGATCTAGTCTGCTTTTAATACTTTCAAGGGAGATTTTGACTTCTTGTATTATAGCCTTCATCTCTAACAGTTCCATCTGATTCTTTTGTAAAGTGTGAAATTCCTCTTTTAGATCTTGCATGAATTTCCTCACCTCCTGGAACTCATCAATTCCTTTCTCCTTCCTCTTCAGCAGTTCCTTGTCTCTCTTCTCTTCCATCTCTGTTAGCTTTGCCATTATGAATGTTCTGAATTCTTTATCAGACATTTCCATGATTTCCATTGAACTGTGTGTGGATAAAGAGGAGCTATCCTTTTCCCGTGTGGGAGAGGTATTTTCCTGCTTCCCCATATTTCTTGTGGTCCTGCAGCGATTTCTAGTCATCTGGTGGATGGTCGGTTTCTTCCCAAACACGCGAGTTTTGGATGCTGGAGGCCCAGTTATCAGTGGGACATCTTCCTTTCTCCCCAAATGGCTAGATCACAGGAGCCATGGAGCTGTCTGCCTCTTGAAGAAGGGCTATTCACGTGAGTTTTGGATGCTGGAGGCCCAGTTATCAGTGGGACATCTTCCTTTCTCC
>NW_006160139.1:1497414-1523617 GCF_000334495.1 Tupaia belangeri chinensis | reverse complement strand
CACCCCCCAGGGGGGATGGTCACGCCGCAATCCCTTCTCCTCCATTCTCCTCTTGGGATCTTGGGCACGCACGCACACGCACCCGGCGTGAGTTTTAAGCCACCGGGTCCGGGACGCGAACCACGGTCAACTACGTGGAAGTCCAGCGACATAGCCATTACGCTAACTGCTGGTTCCCAACAGTTCACTTTTAACAGTACTATTTAGGCAATTTCTGGTAAGCTGTATTTATTTTTTTTCTCTATTTAAGTAGAGTAATGCAGTAACAAAAACTTCCTCTGAAGCTTTCCTTCTCAACCTTGACCTATGTATTCCAGATTTAAACCTTTACACAGCACAATTAGATTTGCGTGATGTTCCCAGACTGGGAAAACTTCTGCCTGATTAATAATACCAGATGAATCCAAATAATTAATAATAATTAATAGTACCACCATGGTATTAATTAATTAATTGGATTCATCTGTGAAGCATCCAAATCAAAGCTAAAACCATAAATGTGAAACACTAATGACCAGTCTGGGAAAGTAAACTGTGAATCTTCATTTCTGATATTGTTCTACTTTCTATATTGGATCAATATGTTGTATTTAGGTGATATCCAAAATAGTAACCTACTTAATTTATTAACTTCTAAATAATGAGGTTACCTCAGAACCAACATTTCACAAATGCACTTTGAAGGCATATTAAGGGTTATGGATAATTTTGATAGTTTCTTGGCACCTGTAATGCAAGTAACAAGTAATACAGAGACATGGACTTTAGAATTCTGTTTAAAAGAATGTACTTTTACTGATGTCTCTATTATGTCAAAACAAAGATTTCAAAAAAGTAAGTAGCCACCTTCACAGTTTTAGGTCACTGAAGTTGTGTTCAGGATTCTTACTCTGTGTCAGTCCATGAGTGTAAGGAGATTTGTGGTATTGTACACTGTTACTGCAATGTGTAGCCTGAGGCTATCTCGAATGGCTCTGATCGATATTGACATGTTGTTGATAAACCAAAGCACCACGATATATCTTAACTCTTGTAAACCTTGTTTTCTAGATAACTTTTCAGTTTTCCCAAAAGGGTGACATATTTAAATATTTTGAATATTTCAGTGTTAATTTTGAATTGGTAGAGAAAGGCTAACCAATCATTATCATGTTTTGGTACTAAGCGATATACCTTTCAATAAAGTTCTTGAAATACAAAAAAAAAAAAAAAAAGGCAAAGTTGAGATTTTCACTTTTGATTTTGTTGTACAGGCACAGGCTAAAAGAGTTGATTGTGAAAAATAAGGAATTTACTCTTCTTAGCAAAACTACCTTCAAAATAGAAATTCAAAATTTCACAAGGTGTTTTTACACATTTACTTCATTCCTGGAATCAAATATGTGCAAAAGGCTGTTTTCTGTGGTTAATTACAGGATTTTCACTTTTGATGCTGGTGCATTTGGATAAACCTTAGGTGAGAATACTTAATTCAGAAAAGTGAACATCTATCTATTCCAGAATAAAGTGCACTTACTAGAGCAATTTCATGACAACATTTAATGTAATTACTTTATTCTGATAGGCAAATAGGTAAAACTTTTTATTCCAGCACAATCTTGGGATTTGCACTTTTACTACTGGTTCATAAGGAAAGAACATGGGCAAAACATTTTTTTTTTCTGAAAAATGAAGGACTTACTATTTCCTATTTAAAGATACAGGTGAAAATTCAAAAGGTCCTTTTACACAATTACTCCTTTCACTAGGCCAAGTCACAGGTGTACAATATTTTATTAGAAGGCAATGCTGGGATTTTAATTTTTGTTGGTGTACTTGCCAAAGCATAGCTGGAAAGGCTTCATTCTAAAAAAGCATATAATTCATTATTTTGTTTAAAAACTGCACTAATGTTAAATTTTATATTTCTTTTACCCACTCACTTCATTTCTAGAGCCAAATAACACATGTAAAGTGTTTTTTTCTGAGTTTTCTTGGGAGAGCTGGCTCCTTTGGATAAACCATAGATTGCAGGGACATATTATGGAGGGACCCTGAGTGAGGCGTGGGAACATGCTCTGAACAAACACCACCTGTCCCTTTGGGCTTTGGCAGAAACTTGCAACTTGTCCTTTCCTTGACCCTCGCTGTGGGCAGAACAAAGGGTGGAAATTACTAGGGGCGGTCCAACAGACACATCTGATGGAATTTAGGAAACATCTTGACTCCAATTAGCAAAGTCCAATCCCTGCTCTGCATCTGAAAGGTTCTTTAGCCTTCTCTGGGTGTGGCGGTGCACTCCTTATGGAGAGGTTCTTTAGCCTTATGTTTCTTCTCCACACCTGCAGCTAGGCTTCTCTCCATTAGAAAAGAAAATAATGGGATTTTTTCTCTCGAGATTATCACTAAGGGATACACCTGGTCCAGTATTTCTAAGCTCTTATATATGTGTTTCCTGCTTCTTATTGTCTGCAACCTAGCAACAAATCTATGAAGTGTTGTGAAATAAACATGTGTGGTGTCTCCTTGTACTATAAATAAAGATGTCCAGTTGGTCTAGGTGGCTCAAGTGGCTTGGGCTACCTAGACTCAGGCTGCCTGTGTCCACTTCTACTCTGTCTCTCTATCTCATTCTTTCCGATTCCCCAGTTCTCTCAAAATGAAGAGCTTCCTCCTTCTCATCCTCTTTCTCTTCCTCACCATCAGCCCCATGATCATGATTCAGCTAGAGGCAAGCCCAGGGGCAGATGCCCACAATAGATGAGAGACTTCATTTTGAAGATGAACATCTCTCTATCCAGGAATAAAGTACATTTCTTATATCCAGTAACTTCTTTACCAGAGCTAAATAGCATGAGTAAAATATATTTTTCCAGGAAAAACATGGAATTTTCACTTTTATTTATTTATTTATTGGAGAGGTTTTTGCTTTAGGGCACATGTGCTCACCAGAAAGACAGAGAGAGACAGAGAGATAGAAAGCAAGAAATCACAGAGGGGATGGCCACATCGCAGTCCCTTCTTCTCCATTCTCCTCTTGAGCTCTTGGGCACGCATTCACACATGCCTGGTGTGAGTTTTAAGCCACCACATCCAGGACTCAAACCGCAGTCAACTACATGGGAGTCCAGCAATATGGCCATTATGCCAACTGCCGATTCTGGAATTTTTACTTTTAACATTGCTGCCTATGGAAAGGACATAAATGAAAAGTCTTTCTTCTGGAAACAGAAGAACTTTCTAATTTCAGAGAGTCCTTTTACCCAGTTACTCCTTTAATGAGGCTGAATCACATGTGTACTATGGTCTGTTTTAAGACAAAATTGATATTTTTGTCTTGGTTCACCTCTCTAAAGCATGGGGGAAAAGAAGAAAAAAGAGAAGTAAAAATCTTTCAGAGAAATAAAAAACTTACTATTCCCAGGAAAACTACATTTAGAAGTGAAATTTCACAATGTCCTTTTATTTACTTCATTCCTAGAGCCACATGACATATTTAAAGGGTTTTCTCCTAAGTTGGAGATTTTCAATTTTTGTGCTAATGTATGCAGATAAGCATACAACAAGGCCTCATTTGGAAAAGAGAACAACTCTCTATTCCAGAATAAAGTACACTTACTGGTGGAATTTCATAGTTTCTTTACCTAGTTTCTCTGTTCCAATAGTCAGACAACATGGGTTAATTGTTTTGTTCCAGGGAAACTTGGCAGTTTTACTTTTACTGCTGGTGCATAAAGACCACAGACAAAAAAATCTTGTTTCCAAAAATTGACTTGCTCACTTTCCTAATAATCTACAGATACAGGTATAATTACTAAAAGTCCTTTTATGCAGTTGCTCCTTTAACAAAGCCAAATCACATGTGTGCAGAGTTTTGTTCCCTGGCAAACTTGGGGTTTTGTTTTTTTAAGAGTCAGTGCACCTGTTCAAGGCATAAGCTAAAAGGCTTCATTCTGGGAAGTAAACTACTCACTCTTACCAACAAAACTACACTTAAAATAGAAATTTCACAAGCCTTTACCATTTACTTCATTCTTTCAGGCAGATAACTTTGTACTAGTTTTTGTTCTGGGGTAAACCTGGAATTTCACCAATTCTGCTAGTGCATCTTCCCAAGGTATGAAGGGCTCATTTAGAAAAATAAATTTCTCCCTATTCCAGAATTAAGCACAATACCTACTCAGGCCTCCTTTCAAGAGTGTATCCTCCGCCCCTGAGAGTAACTTTGGAACTTATAGTACTCTGTCACCCAGCACTTTAGTGACTTGGGCTCAGTCCACCTACTGGGAGACTTGGGCCTGGTCTTGGCATCCCTCCTCTTTTGAGTGCATATACATAGACTCACGGAGTCCCTGGGAGTAACTTTGGAACTTGGGGTACACCAGTCCACATGCTGCACACAGCAGAGTGCACAGTACATAGCTTGATCTCTTCAGTAAGTTATATCTCCTCAGCTTGCCCCCACCTCATCAATAGCTGAAAGTTTGGTACAACACCTGAAGTTACGTTTTACTGATCTGATCTGGGAGCCACAGCCCCCCAGTAGGAATACACCTGGGAACTAAGGGTGAAATTCCCTCTTCGAATACTACAGAATCTACTGTAATAAAAAAGGAAAAGTGAAAACTGTATCAGATGACAAAAAAAAAAACAGCAAAAATTTCTAAGAAATATAAGAAAACAAGTGGTAATTCTCCCTCCAGATTCAATGGAAAAAAAAACAAAAACAGAAACTATCTAACACTGCTTACAGGAAACAAACCTCAGTGATAAGGATATACAGAGAGAGAAAGTTAAAGGCTTGAAAAAGATATTCCATGCAAATGGAAACCAAAAAAAGGCTAGAATAGCAATACTGATATCAGACAACATAGATTTTGAGATGAAAGATGTAAGAGGAGATGAAGGAGGGCATTATACAGTACAAAAGGGACTTGTTCACCAAGAAGAGAAAACATTGGAGCACTGAAGTTTATCAGACTATTAGATCTCAAGGAAGAGATAGACTGCAACACAATATTCACAAAGGATCTCAATATTCCACTGGCTCCACTGGATAGATCATCTAGAAAGAAAAAATAAAGAGATACAAGATCTAAATGATACTATGAATAAAATAGACTTGACAGACATCTACTGTGGGGACATGCGCTGAGCAAACACCACATGCTCTTTTGGGGTTTGGCAGAACCTTGTAACTTGTCTTTCCCTGACCTTGGCTGCAGACAGAGCAAGGGTGGAAATTACTAGGGGCGTTCCAACAGACACATCTGATGGACTTCAAGAAACATCTTGACCCCAAATAGTAAAATCCAATCCCTGCTCTGCATCTGAAAGGTTCTTTAGCCTACTCTGGGTGTGGTGGCTCACTCCTTATGGAGAAGTTCTTTAGCTCCTTCCCCACACCTAACAGCTAGTTCTCTGCATTAGAAAGGAAGATGAGATTTACTCTAGATGGGATTACTGCCAAGGGATACACCTTGCCTTGGGTGTGACTAATCTCTTATAGATTTGTTAATGGCTTCTTATTGTCTGTAACCTAGCAACCAATCCATGAAGTATCATGAAACACACATGTGTAATGTCTTCTTGTACTATAAATAAAGACGTCCAGTTTGTCTGGGCGGCACAAGTTGCTTGGGCTACCTAGGCTCAGGCTGCCTGTGTCCGTTTCCACTCTATCTTTTTGTCTCATCTTTTCTGCTTCTTCCATAATAGCGCTAAGCCTGGGGGCGGACGCCGACAATCTACAGAGTATTTCACTCAACTACCACAAAACATATATTTTTCTTACCCCAACATGAAACATTTTTGAAAATCAACCAAATTATAAGGCAAAAACAGGCCTTTACAGATTCAATTGTATAGAAACTACAGTCAGCATCTTTTCTGACCACAATGGAATCAAACTTGAAATCAACTACTTAAAAAGTCCTTAAAAATACACAAACACATAGAAACTAATAACCCACTTCTGAATGACTTTACAATTACAGAAGAAATTAAGACTGAAACAAAAAGCTCATAGAAATCAATGATAATGAACAAACAAGTGTTTATAACCTTTGGGACACAGCAAAAACAGTCATAAGAGAGAAGTTCATAAAAATTAGTGCCCACAAGAGAAGGGCAGAAAGTTGGGACCAGCAGTTAGCCTAATGGCTATGTCGCTGGACTCCCATGTAGTTGACCACGGTTCGCGTCCTGGACCTGGTGGCTTAAAAACTCATGCCGGGAGCATTTGCATGTGTGCCCAAGATCCTGAGAGGAGAATGGAGGAGAAGGGATTGCAGTATGGCCATTCCCCCCGGGGGGTGATTTCTCACTTTCTGTCTCTCTGTCTCTCTCTGTCTTTATGGTGAGCACACGTGCCCTATAGCAAAAAACTTCTCCAAGAAAATAAAAAAGAAAAAGAAAATGGCAGAAAGTTGACAAATGAGCAATTTAATGATACAACTCAGGGAAATGGAAAAACAACAATAACAAAAATATACCAGGAGGGGGCCAGCAGGTGGCGTGGAGGTTAGGGGCACTGGACTCCCACATAGCCAACTATGGATCAAGTCCTGGACCTGGCATCTTACTTTCTCAATTTATCTCTCTTTCTCTCTCTCATACGCTCTAGCTTTGTCTCTCTTGAGTGAAATTAAAATAAATCATAAAGTTAAATAAAATAGTTCTTTAAAAAGAAATTTCCAGGGGAAAAGAAATAATAAAGATTTAAGTGGAAATAAGTGATGCATTTTTATTAATGGTGAGAGATAGGTAAACCTAAGACATCAAACTATAAAACTATTAATGAAAAACACTGGGGAAACTTGGAGGAATTGAAATAAGCAAAGATTTCTTATGTGGGCTTTGGAATGGGAGAATATATTTGCAAACTATGCATCAGATAAGGGACTGACAACCAGAAATTACAAGGAACTTAAGCAGCTCATCCTAAAAAGAAATTACTAACCCAATTAAAAGATGGACAAATGAGCTGAATAGATAACTCTGAAAGTAAAATATATAAACAGCCAAAAAGCCTGTGAAAAAAATGTTTAACATCCCTTATCATAAGGGAGATGCAAATAAAAACTTCGATGAGGGAACCAGCAGTTAGAGTAATGGCTATGTCGCTGGACTCCCACGTAGTCGACCACGGTTCGCGTCTCAGACCCGGTGGCTTAAAACTCAAGCCGGGCGCGTGTACGTGCGTGCCCAAGATCCCAAGAGGAGAATGGAGGAGAAGGGATTGTGGCGTGACCATCCCCCCTGGGGGGTGATTTCTTGCTTTCTGTCTCTATGTCTCTCTCTGTCTGTCTGGCGAGCGCATGCGCCCTATAGTGAAAAAAAAAAAACTCTTCAAAAAAAATCTTAGAATGACTAAGATTAAAGAAATAAAGAATGATAACTGCTGGTGAGGCTGTGAAGAAAAAAGAGCTCTTCTACCTATTGCTGGTGGGAATGTAAATTAGTCCAGCCACTGTGGAGAACAATATGAAGATCCTCAAAACTAAACAAATAGAACTACCATATGATCTATCAGTTTCACTCTTGGGAATCTACCCAAAGAATAGAAATTTACTCGGTCTGAAAAGTGTTTGCACATCCATGTTTATTGCTACATTATTCACAATTGTTAAGACATGGAACCAACTCAAATGTCCATGAACAGATGAATGGAGAAAAAAAGTGTAACATATACACTATAGAATACTACTCAGTCATAAAAATACAAGGAGATCCTTTTGATAGAAAGTGGATGAATAGTGAAGATTTACTGCTGAGTGAAGCATACCAGGCTGTGAAAGAGAGAGACATTCTATATCTTCACTTAATATATAGCAACTGTCCACACTTTACGGCAGAAACTGAAAGATTATAGGATATAGAAGAATAGAAAATGATTGTGGATACTGGAGACAATGTGGGAAGAGGGTGGGAGAAGGGGGAGAGTGTGAAGAAAAACATTAAGGGGAAAAATAGGCAAGACAAGTTATGTGACACAGAAATGGATTATTGTCTGGTGATGATGTGTATACTATACTCAATTGGACTGTATGAAGTATCACTTTCCAAGTTAAGTGATGTATTGTGATTGAATGTATAAAATAAAGTTTTAAAAGTAAGCAACAACAACAAAAGAACTATATAGAAAATAAACAGAAACAAAAGGTTCTTTGAGAAGATAAGCAAAATTGCTACACTGTTAGTGAGATTAATCAAGAACAAAGAAAGTAACAGAAGGAATCAAATCAGCAAAGAAACAGGCATTATTACAATGGTCATAACAGAAATACAAAACATCACCAGAGAATACTATGATCAATTATATACCAACAAACAAGACAACCTCAATGAAATGGACAAAAATCTGGACATGTATAACTTACCAAGATTGAACCAGTAAGAAATAGAAGTCTGAATAGACCCTAAAAAGCAATGAGATTGAATCTGTAATAGTCTCTCAAGAAAGAAGAGCCCAGTTCCCTATGGCTTTACTTCTGAATTCTACAAAATTTCAAAGAAGAATTAACCCCAGTTCTCTTAAAACTATTTCTAAAGATCCAAAAGGAAGGAATCCTCTCAAATACATTCTATGAAGCAATTATTCTATTTCCAAAACCAGACAAGGATATATGAAAATCTTAGTCCAATATTTCTAATGAATATAGATGCAAAAACTCTCCCCAATACACTAGCAAATTATATTCAACAACACATTAAAAACAGTACACACCATTACCAAGTAGGCTTTTTTCTAGGGATGCAAGAATGGTTCAACATACCCGAAACAATAAATGTAATATATCAGATTAACAAAAGAAAAGATAAAAAAATGACTATATCAATAGATGCAGAAAAAGCATTTGATAAAATACAGTATCCATTTATGATTAAGACTCTCAACAAATTTGGCATAGAAGGAACATTACTCAACACAATAAAAGTCATCTAGGACAAACCCATAGTTAACATCACACTGAAAATTGAGACAAGACAAGGTTGCCTTCTTTCTTCACTCCTTTAACATAGTATGTTCTAGCCAATGCATTCAGAGAAGAGAATTAAATAAAAGGCATTAAAATGGGAAAAGGTGAAGAGAAATTGTCCCTATTTTCAGATGTTATAATTCGTACATAGAAAATCCAAAAGAATCCACAAAAAACTCCTGGATGTGATAAATGAACACAGAAAGGTGGCAGGATACAAAATCAACATACAACAATCTATAGCAGTTTTACACACTAACAATGGACAAACTGAGATCGAATTGAAAAAAGAAATCTCATTAACAATAGCACAAAACCACTAAGATATTTAGGAATAAACCTCACCTAAGACAACAAAGATCTCTACAAGGAAAACTATAAGACACTTGAAAAAGAAATTAAAAGTTTTACAAAAAGTGGGAAAATACCCATGTTACTGGATTGGAAGAATTAATATAATCATGATGTCAATCCTAGCTGAATTAGTATACAAATTCAATGCAATTCCAATCAAACAACCAGAGCCATTATTCACAGAAATAGAAAAACACTAATAAAATTGATCTGGAATTATAAAATGCCCTGTATTGCCAAAACAATTCTGTGCAAGGGGAATAAAGTAGGGGGCTTTTCACTTCCTGATCTCAAAACGTATTATAAAGCTGTGATAATTAAAACAACATGGTACTGGCATAGAAACAAACAGGTAGACCAATGGAACAGAATTGGGAACCTCCAAATAAAATCCCAAACATATAGCCAACTGATCTTAGACAAAGGACACAAGATAATCTAGTGGGAAAAAAGAAAAGCTCTTTATCAAATGGTGCTGGGAGAACTGCTTATCTTCTTCAGAAGAATGAAATTGGGACTTCCATCTCCAACACCCTGGCGAAACCAGGGACCCTAAGGCAGGGCTAGTCACTGGCCACAGCCCAATTCCCTGAACCCCAGAGCTCCCCAACCCATAAAACCAAAGGCAGCTTCCACATCTCCAACAGAACCCAGTTCAATCTCCAACCCCCTAGTGAAACTGAGCACCATGCTAGTGCAGAGTGTGCAACTTTTTCTTTATTCTCCTTTATACTCTTTTATTTTCCCTCTTACATTGTCATCTCCTCCTCATCCTCCATCCTTCCAGAAGGACTAGACTGTTCTAAATCACACATTTAAAATACTCTAGTAGTGTGAGGCCTCCTTGGATACTCCTTTTACTGAACCACCTGTGAAAAAGGAGATATGGTTCTTCAGACACCTGAATAGAAGACTCCTCTTGTGGAGAGCACATTGCCAAACACAGCAGAAGAGAGACTTCAGCACACAACTGACCACAGCAAAAGGGAAGCATACTTGTTCCAAGTTGAAGAAACATTCTCCAAAAAGGTATCCAAATGTGAATACATCTCCCAATGGCTAGAAGTAGAAGATAAGCCTTAGGTCTGAATAAACCAGGAAATATGTCTCCATCAAAAGAGCACAATAACTTGCTTCCATCTCTCAAAAAAATAGAGGACGTTACCAAAATGTCAGAGAAAGAATTTAGAACATTCATGGTGACAAAATTCTAGGAGCCGGAACAGAAAAGAGACATCAAACTACAAGAGTTTAGAAAGTCCTTCCACAATATGAAAGAAGAAATGGACACTATAAAAAAGAATCAGATGCAAGTATTAGAGATGAAGTCTATAACACAGGAAATCAAAAATTTTCTTGAAAGTATTAAAAGTTGACTAGACCATGCTGAAGATCAAATCTCCAATACAGAAGATAAAAACTCTGACCTAGAAAAAAACACCAAAAAGATAGAGAAAATTTTTTAAAAATTGAGGGTAATATACAAGAAATACTAGATTCCATTAGATGCCCAAACATCCAAATAATTGGCATCCCAGAAGGTGAAGAAACTGATAAGGGCATGGAAAATCTATTCCATGAAATCCTGGAAGAAAATTTCCCAAGTTTAGAGAGGCACTCAAACATCCAGACCCAAGAAATACAAAGAATCCCAAATAGAATTAGCCAAGAAGTTCTTTTCCAAGGCACATCTTAGTCAGACTGGCCTAGACCACAGATAGACAAGATACTAAAACTAGCAAGAGAGAAACAAGTGATTTACAAAGGTCATCCCATCAGGCTAACACAAGACCTTTCAACAGAAACAATGCAAGCAAGGAAAGAATGGGAAGATATATTGAAAATACTAGGAGAAAAACAATTTCAACCAAGATTATTATATCCAGCAAGATTATCCTTCATATGGGAAAAAAAAAAAGATTAAAATCTTCTCAAATAAACAAAACCTGAAAGAAATTGCCAACGCAAGACCAGCTCTTCAAGAAACTCTGAAGAGAGTGCTGTTCCAGGAAAACTAAAGAATGAACAGTGAGAAATAAGAGAATAAAAGATAACCAAGACAATGACCAACTTAAAGGTAGGGTCAATTCTGAAAATATCAATAATAACATTGAATGTTAATGGATTAAATTCTCAAATCAGGAGACACAGATTGGCTGAATGGATAGGAAAACAAATACCCTCTATCTGTTGCCCACAAGAAATGCATCTCATGAATAAAGACATACGTAGACTAAAAGTGAAGGGCTGGAAAAAGATATTCCATGCAAATGGGAACCAAAAAAGACCTGGAGTTGCGATACTAATTTCTGACAAAATAGACTTTAAAAAAAAGCTGTTCAAAGAGATAAAGATGGCCACTATATTGTAGTAAAAGGGTTAATCTATGAAGAAGATATAATGGTTATAAATATCTATGCAACTAACCCAGGAGCACCCAAATATGTGAAGGAAAGACTGCTTGATTTAAAAGGAGAAATAGACTGCAACACACTAATTTTGGGGGACCACAACACCCCACTATCTTCTCTAGACTGATCATCTAGACAAAAACTAAGTAAAGAGATAAATTATCTAAATGAAATCATAAAACAAATGAACTTAACAGACATCTATAGAATTTTAAACCCCAAAACCACAAGGTACACAATTTTTTCACCCCTCCTTGGAACCTTTTCGAAGATTGACGACACAATAAGGCAAAAGGCAAACTTCTACAGGTTCAAAGGCATAGAAACTATATCCAGCATCTTTTGCGACCATGATGGAACTAAACTTGATTTTAACTTCAAGAGAAATCTTCAAAAACACACAAATACATGGAAACAAAATAACCTGCTCCTAAATGACTTCACAACTACTGAAGAAATGAAGACTGAAATCAAAAGATTCATGGAAGCAAATGACTATGAGGACACGAGTCTCCATAATCTTTGAGACACTGCAAAAGTAGTCATAAGAGGAAAGTTCATACCAATAAGTGCACATAAGAAGAAGATGGAAAGAAGGCAAACTGATCACCTAACATCATACCTCAGAGAACTGGAAAAGCAACAGCAAAAACATACAAAAAACTCTAGGAAAAAGGAAATAATAAAGATCTGAACAGAATTAAATAAACTAGAAAATAAAAGAAATATACAGAAAATAAATGAAAGTAAAACCTGTTTCTTTGAAAAGATAAACAAAATTGATACATCACTAGCAAGACTTATTAAGAAAAAGAAAGAAAGGAGCCAAGGTAAATCAGATTTGCAATGAAGCTGGCAATATAATGGCAGACATAACAGAAATATAAAACATCATTAGAGGATACTATGAACAACTATATGCCAACAAACAAGAAAATCTGGATGAGAAGGACAAATTCCTGGACACAATCTATCAAGATTGAGCCAGGAGGATATAGAAAATCTGAATAGTTCCATAACAAGCAAGGAGATTGGATCAGTAATAAATAACCTCCCAACAAAGAAAAGCCCTGGTCCCAATGGATTCACCTCTGAATTCTACAAAACTTTTAAAGAAGAGTTAACCCCCATTTTGCTCAAGTTATTTCTGAAGATCCAAAGGTTGAATCTCTCCATCACCCTTATCCTTAAAACAGATAAGGACAGGACAAGGAAGAAAAACTATAGACCAATGTCTCTGGTGAATATAGATGCAAAGATTCTCAACAAGATACTAGCAAATCGTATCCAACAACATATAAAATAGATTATACATCACGACCAGGTAGGCTTTATTCCAAGGATGCAAGGTTGATTCAACATACACGAAACCATAAGTGTAATACATCATACAGAAAGATAAATATCATATGATCGTATCAAGTGATGCAAAAAAAGCATTTGCTAAGATACAACACCCCTTCATGATCAAGACTCAGCAAAATCAGCATAGAAGTGTCATTTCTCAATGCAATAAAAGCTATCTATGAAAAAAACCCATAGCGAACATCACCCTGAATGGAGAAAAGCTAAAAACGTGTAATACATCATACAGAAAGATAAATATCATATGATCGTATCAAGTGATGCAAAAAAAGCATTTGCTAAGATACAACACCCCTTCATGATCAAGACTCAGCAAAATCAGCATAGAAGTGTCATTTCTCAATGCAATAAAAGCTATCTATGAAAAAAACCCATAGCGAACATCACCCTGAATGGAGAAAAGCTAAAAACTGATATAAGACCAGGATGCCCACTTTCTCCATTCCTTTTCAATATAGTACTGGAAGTCCTCGCCAACATGATCAGAAAAAAGAATAAAATAAAAGCCATTCCAATAGGAAAAGAAAATGTGAAATTATCTCTATTTCTAGATGACATGATTTCATACATAGAAGACTAAATGCTATTCATGAAAAAATTCCTGGAAGTAATACATGAATACAGTAAAGTTGCAGGATACAAAATCAACATACAGAAATCTATAGCATTTCTACATACAAATAGCAGGCAGACTGAGTTAAAACTGAAAAAAGTAATTCCATTTACCATAGCCACAAAAAGTATCAGATACCAGGACTAGCAGTTGGCGTAATGGCAATGTCATTGGACTCCCATGTAGTCGACCATGGTTCGAGTTCCAGACCCAGTGGCATCAACTTGTGCCAGGCGCATGTGCGTATGTGCCCAAGATCCCAGGAGGAGAATGGAGAAGAGGGGATTGCAACGTGTCCATTCCCCCGGGGGCGGATGGTTTCTCACTTTCTATCTCTGTCTCTCTGTCTTTCTGGCGAGTGTATGCACCCTATAGCATAAAACCTCCTCGCCCCCCAAAAAATGTATAAGATACCTAGGAATAAATCTAACCAAAGAAGTTAAAGGCCTCCACAAGGAAAACTATGGCGAATCTAAAAAAAGAAATTGAGAATGACATAAAAAAGTGGAAAGACGTCCCATGTTCCTGAATTGGAAGAATTAATATAATCAGAATGGCAATCCTACCCAACTTAATTGACATATTTAGTGCAATCCCAATCAAAGTACCAGAGACATTCTTCACAGATCTAGAAAAAGAAATCATATAACTTCTCTGGAATCATAAAAGACATCTTATTGCCAAAACAATCCTGCGCAAGAAGAGTGGAGTGGGTGTCATCTCTCCCTTTCATTGTCAGATCTGTTTCTCTTGAGGACTGGATGCCTGTTGATATTGTACAAGAATGTTAGTGTCAGTATTTGCAAGATTTAGGACACATTCTTGGAAGGACAGGTCATCTTTCAGAGTACAACAATTTTTTGCTACAGTATCAGCCAAAATGTTCTCTTTTGATTTTTCTGTATTAAATTTTAAATGTCCTTGAATCTTTATAATAGCAAGTTGTTTTGACAGCTGAATCACTTCTAATAGCTCTGAGAGTTTTTGTCTATTTCATATGCCTTGCCCAGAAGACATGAGGACCTCTTTGTTTCACAGGCCACTGCAAGTACATAATGTCTGTACATATATTTGCAGTTTTTCCTTCTGCCAGTTGATAGTTCAACTATCTGGGCTGATTTTACTCCTTGGGGTTGGGCATTCTCGGTTACCTCTACCACAGGAGTGATGGCATATGCTGCTTGGTGATACCCCTGATCATCTCTTGAATAAGTCCCATCTGTGAACCAAACCAGTTTAGCCATTCTCAGTGGGAGTTTCCTGTAAATATCCCTAAGAGAGAGTAAAATATCAATTACTAGATTGTAATCATGCTCTTCCTCTAGCTGCTCATCTGAAAGGGGAAGCAAGGTAATAGGGTAGAGAGTTATAGTGTTTTAGAGTGCTAGAGACAAAAAGCAGAAACACTTCATAAGAGGCAAAATGACTGACAGGATAATATTGAGTATGGTATCAGTTTAGGAGAGATCCCACAGGTGAGGAGCATATGTCATAAGTGGAGATCCTAAAATAAATTCTTCAGTATTTGTCCATAAGGTGGCTGCAGCCAATATAACTCTCATACAAGAAGCATGGCCTTTTCCTACAGAATCTGTTAACTGAAATAACCAAGGGTCAATGATGGTCATTATGTTTTTGAGTTAATATTCTCAAAGCACTTACATTTACTACGTGCATAGAAAAGGAAAAAGGTAAGGTAATAATTTGGTTGGTCCAATGTAGGCACTTGAGCAAGAGTTTGTTTTTGTTTTTTGTTTGTTTTTAGTTTTCAGTATAAGGCACATGTATTTCCCATAGAGAGACGGAAAGTGAGACATCACCCTCTTAGAGAGATGTCCATTCCATAATCCCTTCTCCTCCATTCTCCTTTTGAGATTTTGGACACGCACATACGTACACCCAGGGTGTTTTTCGAGTCACCAGGTCCAGCACTCAAACCACTCAGTCAACCATGTGGGATCTAGGTGCCTTAACGGCCACACGAAGGGTTGACCCGAGTTTCTGCTGAAGTGTCTATGAATTGTTTTCCTTCTTTCCAGCAGACTAAGTCTGGCTGAGTTTGCTTTCGTTTTTCATATAATGGTCAGGCCATTGGTGCATAATTTGGAATTTAATTTCTACAGTAGTTGGTTAGTCCCCAAAATACTTATAATTGTCTTTTTATCTTAGATATGGGAAGGGTCAAATAGTGGAGATTCTCTCCTTTTGAAGAAATCATATGTTCTAAGTACTTAAGTGTGGGGAGGCAAAAGCACAGTTTATTCTTGGGCACTTTGTGTCTCCTAATAGTAAGCTGTTGTAAAAATGGGTAATGTTTTCCCTGTGTTGAGTTACAGAGGACAAACATAAGAGCAGGTCATCCACTTATTGAATTAGGATAGATAAATCTGGAAATTCAGCATCTTCTAAATCCACCCTTAATATTTGAGGCTAAATGGTCCTGAATAATAGGTTTAATTCCTAGAAAGGCCTCTGATCTAAGAAGATACTGTTTAATGCTTGGCGAAGGTTTAGTTTTTTCTATGGTTATCTCTATAAGAGTTGCTGATTTAATTCTTTCGATGTCCATGGAAGTGTACACCCATAAAGAATTTGGTATTTGAGATAAGAGAGTATCTAATTATCCCTATTTGAGTTCCTGATCTGCTTTGATAAGCATAATACTACATGTAGGCTTTTTTTAGATCCTCTGCATCTCCTGAATAGAGGATCATGTTCCCCTTCAGTAAGAAGGAGGCATTAGGATTTAGAGGAAATTTCATGCTAGCGAGTGTATAGGAACACTCTCTACTATAAGGAAAGTATGATGGCCCATAAGTTTTTCCGTAGTTGGTTCTAAATGTCAGTTAAAGTCGGACTCCCAATCTCTTTCCTTAATGGACAGAGATCTTGGGATCCCCAGCATGCAGGAAGACCAATTTAGGAATATCAAAATTTCCCACTAAGGAAATTTCAAACCTATGTCACCTTTTGTAACGTTTTCCATTCACAAAAATACATGCACGTTAAAGGACCATAATTGTTTTATATAAATCTAGCTAGGGTCCTAAGGGAGTCATTTTCCTTGCCCCTTTTCAGCTTTAAATATCTAATTTCCCATGTTTTATTCTTTTAAAGGAGAAACCGGTATATACATTCTTTTTGTTTTTTTACTTGTTTGGTTTATTTATTCATTTATTACATTCATTCACTGTATATCATTACAGCATACAAAATGAATTTTCCCATCCAGAATACACTGCCTATTGATTGGCTCAGTCAAAGCTATCACTTTCAGTAGCTAATTTTCCATTTTGTGTTTCTTAAATGTTTTACTTCTTTCTCTTTTCCCCGATGCCCTCCCTCTTACACTTACGGGTTTCAGCAAAGTGGACCGATGTGCTGCTTTGTGCTGCTTTGTGACTGTCTATCCACTAGGTGTCACCTTTGTATCAAAACTGTTTGTCGTATGTGTCTGTTCTCTACAAATCTGGCACGTTTGAAGAGGGCTCCTACAGCTGAGCGCTCAGCTCCTATTTCATGTTTTTTAGATGGGCCAGTTGTGATTACTGTGCTCAGGATTCCCTACGAGGCCGGTACTTGTCCAGCAGAGACTCCACGGACACTCCCTCAGGGAGTGGGTGCCTGTGAGGAGAAGCAAGTGCCCTTTTTCTCCAGAGCAGAGCGGCTCAGCTGCTCATTTGTCTATGAGTAAGATATTTCATATTTTTCGCGCAAATGCACAGCAGCCAATCGAAGTAATTTTAGGAAAGCAGAGAGGAGAAAACCCCATTGGAATGCATCCTTTCCAAATTTAGGTTTCCTTAACTCCACTACGCTTTGCTCTGAAGGAACAAACTCAACTACACATTACTTGGAAGGGAGCAAAGAGAGAACAAATCAGACTGTCGACTAAAATTTTGGGAGGTCCAAGGCCAGAAAACGTATCAAATCTCCCCGAAGGAGAAGCTCAGAGCTTGGGTGATAAGGGACACAAAGAACCCAGTGTGCTGGTCCCTAGCACCAGATCCAAAGGATATCCTGGAGATCTTTGGTTCCTCTCTGGTCTTTTGTCAAAATAACTGTTGACAAAATAATCAATCAAGCTCTGTAGAAATAATTAATCTAGTTTATTTATTTTTATTTATTTATTTTAGTTGTTTTGTTTTAGGGTTTTGTCATAGGGCATGTGTGCTCACCAGAGAGAGACAGAGAGAGAGAGTGAGAAATCAACCCTCCAGGGGAGATGGCCATGCCACAATCCCTTCTCCTTTCTCTTCCTGAGATTTTTGGCACACACGTATTGCACCCAAAGTGATTTCAAGGCACCAAATCTGGGGCTCTAACTGTGGTCAGCCATGTAGGAGTCTAGTACCTTATCCTCCTTGCCATCTTCTGGCCTTATTTATTGTATTTCCTTAAACTTTTTACTACTGGGTATGTGCACTTACCAGAGAGAAAAAAAAAAAAAAAAGCAAGAGAGTGAGTGAGAAATCACCTGGTAGTTGGGAGGAGTGGTCACACTGCAATCCCTTCTCCTCCATTTTCACCTTGGGCTTTTGGAAACGTACACACAGGCCCAATGTAAAATTTTTAAGTGTCTGGGTCCAGGACTCAAACAGCACAGGTGGCCCTGTGGAATCCAGCCGCCTTCCTCTCCATACTGTCTGCTGGCCTTAATGCAGTTTATTCTAAGCACAAAATTGAGTGATCAACCCAGAGAAACACAATTAGTAATTGGTTAAAAAAATAAAAACAAGTCTTTATTCCAAAAAAAGCAGGATTTAGACTATAATAAATCTGTTAAGTGCTGTGTTGTCATTCCTCCTGCTCAAAATAAACTTGTTTCTTACCTATACTATACCTGTAAAAAAAAAGGGGGGGGGACAACAAAAGAATGTCTGTGCTTCACTTTAACAGATAAGAAAGCTTTACTACTCATTATAAAACACTTTGCTGGAGAGAGGATGGACCAAAGCATATGTTAATGTCTGTAGGCATGAATGACTCCTCCAGGTCCTTTGCAAAAGAATTTTGGAATAGGAAAAAACAGTCAGGGTTTTGTCCTTACAAGGATTGGGTAAGGATTTCAAAGTTTTATTTTAAGTGATGATTGAGTCCCTTATTTCCTTCTCTTCCTGTACAGAGAGAGAGACTTTATCCTTCGTGACTCTCCCCTGGGGTGTCAGGGCCAGTGGCCTTGTGTTCTATCTGACTTTCTACAGGCATGACAAGATGTGTATCAGGTGAGGAGGTTCTTAGATAAACACTTTTCAGGAGCCAGCCAGTAGCATGGTGGTTAAGGCTGCATCTCACATGGCCGATTGTGTAGTTTGAGTCCCAGACCTGCGGCTTGAGAGACATGCCAGGCATATGTGTGTGAGTGCCCAGAATCATGAAAGGAAGGAAAAATGGAAGAGAGGGGATTGTGCTGTGGCCATCACCGATGGGGTGTTGTTTCCTCACTTTATTTCTCTCCATCTCTCTTTATTTAGCGCTCCCAGCTTCTGACTGAAAAATAAATAAATAAATAAATATTTTAAGTGTTTTAGAAGTATCTTTATTAAGGGACCAGCAGAGGGCATAATGGTTATGTCGCTGGATTCCCACGTAGTAGACTCCTCTTCAAGTCCCAGAACTGGTGGCTTAAACTCATGGTGGGTATGTGTGCGTGTGTGCCCAAGGTCCCAAGAGGAGAATGGAAGAGAAGGGGTTAGGATGTGGCCATCCACCAGGGAGGTGATTTCTCACTTTCTGTCTCTCTGTCTCTCTTCAGCGAGTACCCATGCTCTATAGCAAAAATCACTCTAAAAAAGAAATAAATAAAAAGAGGTACCTTTATTAAATCGTTACTAGGTACTGATGACGTGTTAGTGAAGTAGAAGTTAAGAGGAGCACCAGGAGAATCATGATAGAAAGACACGGAAAGACAGCCAGCTAGATTTAATTTCTTTAAAAATATAGTTTCTTTTTCTTTTATCACCTGCCCCTTTCAGTGGACTCCAAATGAAACTAGCAATTATACCCTCCCCCAAAGGTCATACACAAGAACAATTAGAGTCAGGGACCAAGGGCCGGACAACTCCTAACTTTGAAATCTAAAGTACCTGGGCCCAGTGAAAACTAAGAGATAAGCTAATAGGCCCAAAATAGATGGAGAATGCTATGGAAAGTATAGCTGGCAGCAAAGGCCCACAGTTAGGGCCAAAGGGCACCCATACCATGAGCCTAAGTGATATAAGAATTCTTGGGACCCTTAGCCACTACTTCTTTGTAAAAGACTTAGAAAAATCCACGTGAGGTAGGAGATAGGAAACCCTAACAATATGGTTATGGTATAGGCCCAAAATATGATCATGAAATGGCTCTTTCTTTTTTTTTTTTTAAGAGATTTTTGCTATAGGGTACATGTGCTCGCTGAAGAGACAGAGCAAAAGTGAGAAATCATCCCCCAGGGGAGATACCCATCTCTGCTCCTTCATTCTCCATTTGAAATTTGGGGCTGCATGAAGATGTGCCTGGTATGAGTTTCAAGCCACCGGGCCCAGGACTTGAACTATGCTCGGCCACATGAGAGTCCAATGCCTTAACCACTATGCAATCTGCTGGCCCCAAAATGGTTAAGTTTTAGATGGAGACACAACTCAACAGCAGCACAAGAAACAGCTGGCAACAGTGAATTAATGGGTGATCTAACACAAAGGCTTTTTTCCTGGTCCTAACGCATCCCAAGAAGAAGGTTCTGGTCTTTTAAGGCCCAACATTTTTAGGCCACATCTTTCTTGTTAGTGTGTGCATCCACTGGGTCATTGGGAAAGTCAGGAAACATTTTGCATAGAAGATCACATCATGACTTTCCTGACAACCTAATAGAGGAAGGCCAGATTGGTGGACAGGTGGAAGTCAGCTGCATTAAAGCAGTTTTGCTCTGCTCTCAAAAATCTCTTATCTGGGGAACCAGCAGTTAGCGTAATGGCTATGTCGCTGGACTCCCATGTAGTTGACCACGGTTCACATCCAGACCCAGTGGCTTAAAACTCACGCCGGGTGTGGGTGCGTGCGTGCCCAAGATCCCGAGAGGAAAATGGAGGAGAAGGGATTGCGGTGTGGCCACCCCCCCTGCAGGGTGATTTCTCGCTTTCTGTCTCTCTGTCTCGCTCTGTCTGTCTGGCGAGCGCACACGCCCTATAGTGAAAACCTCTCCAAAAAAAAAAATAATCTCTTATCTGTCCTCTGGATACAACTGAATTACCTTGAAAAGACTTCATCCATTCAATGTGAACTTCAGACAGTGCTGGCTTTAGACTGGGTTGTGACGGCACATCATAGGTGTGAGAGTCCCAGGCAAGACAGCAGTGGCGTCCTTATCAGTATGTTTTGCATGGCTGACCCTGGGTAAGGGTAGGATCCGTTTTCACTCATACCATTAACTCTGGGGCATGCCAAGGCCAGCATCAGTGTGTGTTGTGGTAGAGAATGATGTTCAGGTGAAATGTAGATCCTAGCCTGATGAAGGGGGGCTGTTACCACACTACAGTGAATGTCTTTATATTAAGAAGTGTATGTTTTTAATTGCCAGAGAGTGTGTGCACTCACCAGTGAGAGGCAGAGAGAGCGAGAGACAGGGTGAAATCACCCCCACCATGAGGAATGGTCACGCCACAATTCCTTCTCCCTTTCTCCACCCTGTCAGGACTTTGGGTGTGCACACACACGTGTCCATTGTTCTTCTCAAGCCACCAAGGCTAGGATTCAAACCACAATAGGCCACATCGGATTCATGAGGGTATAGGACTGGCCGAAAGATTTGCAATTTTTAAAAAGATTTTTTGTTTCCATTAGTTTAAAATGGAGTTGTAACTATCAGCAGCCACATCTTAATCATCAGAGAGGAGATATTTTGCAGTGCCAAAAACTTGAGGAGAGGAAAAGTAACCAGTATCGCAAGCAACCTCACTGCAATGAACTCAGCCATGTAGCTACCACTGCTGCCTTGTCCGGAACCTTCATACCTATGATGTGTACAAAATACCAGTTGTCTTTGTTTATATCAAGACTCCCAGTCAATATTAGAATCAATATTGGAATTGGATGCAGGCTAATTTGCAGAAGCTCAATGTCCTTTCATTGTTGGCTAGGTCCTCAGTTACCAGGTCTATAATTACTGCCCTTCAAAGCGTTAGCTGGAAAGATAGTGTTACCTTTATCTACCTCTGTCCCCAAAGTCATCCAGGCTACAGACACTGACAGGTCCAACTATGAGGTGGCAGAGTCGGAAGTGTACTGAGCTGCAGTGCTGGACACCACATAGACATCAGTAGGTTTGGGTCCCCAGCCTGATAACCCTGAAACCCACTGGGAAGCAGCACGTACCCAAGATCCTGACAAACTGGAGGGCTACGGGAGGGGATTACAGCATAAGGCTTTTCAGTCCCCCATCTCTGTCTGGTGTGATGCCTGTGTGCTCTCTATCATTAATAGAAAAACAGGGGTCTGGTTATGAGCTGTCATTTATGACTGAAATCTGAAGGAGATGCCTTTCCTCCAACGCAATTGGCAGAGAAAGCTAAAGCAAGCAGAAAGTGATGCATAAAACAGTCTTAGAAGGGATTTGAAAACTATACCAGCAATGGATTCACCTGACTACATGACATGACATCTAATTCAATTGTAGCATCTGAAAATCAAACTGACAGCTCTTGGTTCCATAGCTGCTTATTTAAAACACAATGTGTTCCTGATCTAAATGGAGGCAAACGAACCCAATTCAGAGACTCGTTTATTCACCTGAAAGTGTTGAAAAAGATTCATCAAGTGACTTGTCTTTTGAAACAAAACCATTGACTTTAAAAGCTATTTCTGAAGGACCAGCAGACTGCATAATGGTTATATCGCTGGACTTCCATGTAGTCTACTGGAGTTTGAGTCCTGGACCAGGCAGATTAAAACTTACACTGAGGCCATGTGGGTGCATGCCCAGAATCCAGAGAGGAGGATGGAGGAGAAGGAACTGGGGTGTAGTTACCGCCCTCATAGTGGGGGGTGATTTCTCATTTTCTGCTTCTCTGTTTCTGTCGTTCCCGTAAATGTGCATGCCCTATAGCAAAAATCTCTCTCTTACAAAAAATAAATGTTGTTTTGTAAGATTCAAGAAAAAGAAACGAATAAAAGAAAAATACAAGCCAACAGCAAGACCAAGGGGAAGACCAAAAGGAGGAAGAAACACCAGAAGGTCACAAATAGATAGGAAATGAGTTAGAGACAGGGCACATAAGTTACCATTTATAGAATCAGAGAGTGGAAGAAAAGCATTACTGTGGAAGAAAAGCTGTTCCCAGAGGATTTTTTTTTTAAGTACACCAAAAAGCTGAAGTATGAGCACCATCTTAAGCAATCCTTGAATAACACAAATGTTGTGAAGATTTAGGAAAAGATCTTGGGACCAGCAGATGGCATTATGGCTATGTCGCTGGACTCCCATGAAGTCAACTGCGGCTCAAGTCCCTTTCCCAGCAGCTTAAAACTCACGTAGGCACATGTGCATGCAAGCCCAAGATCCCAAGAGGAGAATGGAGGAGAAGGGAAGCTGTCCCCTCTGGGGGTGATTTCTCACTTTCTCTCTCTGTCTCTCCAGCGAGCAAACACACTCTATAGCGAAAACTTCTCTTAAAAAAAAAAAAAGAAAGAAAGAAAGAAAGAAATCTTGATAGCCATTGACACAAATATTTGGATAATGATAGATCCATGTCTCCTACTGAAGAGCCAGCAGTGGAAGATGAGGCAATATGGTATGAGGATGAATGTGGTATTGAGTCAGTAGAGGATAGTTGTTTTATAATAAGTTTTGAATTCCCAGTTTCCAGTAAGATGAGTGTATACTTAGGACATGAGAATTATACTCAAGAGCTTATTTTGTGTAAACAGAAAGTTTCAAAGGCCAAAAACATTGGGCAGAAGACAGAATGACCTGAAAAGAAGACAGAAACATAAATAGAAAAGAAGGTAAACGATGCGGAAGAAGAAATAACTTTTCAATAGAAATATGCCGGCCTAGGGATGAAGACATTTTTAATTCACAAACCTTCTAAGATTGTCTCGGAAAAAGCTTATGAAAGTCCAAGAGACTAATGATTAATTAGGAAAAACAATTAAAAATGTAAACCTCAGGGAAAAGCTAATAAATAATGAACAGAAGGTATTATGCTTTTTTTGTCAATGCTCATTGATTTCATAGTAAGTGCTTACAGGAGTCATTTTAGCATTGAGATAATAGATTGTAACCCTGAAAAGAAAAAATAACATCACTGCTGCCAAAAAAATATTTTTCAAGGAAGGCATAGTCCTACCTAAAGCCTTGCAACTTCAAGTGTGGTCCATGAATCATCAGTTTTGGGACCTCCTGGGAACTAGGCAGGAACAGCTACAGGACCTCACTCCAGATTTACAAATCAGCTTCTGCCTTAGAAAGACACCCCCCCTACACACACACACACGCACACCGTCCCTTGCCAGTGATAATTCTACGCGTTAAAGTTTGGCAACACGAACAGGAAAGTTGGTGATTCTAGTACAAAATGGACAGGGAAGCACATTTCTATCATTCCTTCCACTACTACCAAGCAGATTTGTGCTTAGAGCCTTTCGAACTCTAATATCAGTGCTTACCGAACTGAGCGTATTCACCTCTGAACACAGGTTTAAAGAAAAGATGCATTCAGTTTAAGATGCCCTTGGAGCAACCGTTTTAATAAACCAGTTGGTTTAGATCCCTCAGCATAGTTGCCTACCTGTGATTTTAAGAGGAAAGTATTTCTATTCTTATCTCAAGTGGAAACTGGTGCTTCTAGTTTTTTCAGGAATAAACTTGGCTTTGCAAAGAAAGTAGCTTGAACCCTAAAACAAACAATCTAGGAGTTAAGTGGGGCCCCTAGGCTTCTTTCAGCAAATGTGTGCTAATCTGTGTAAGACCTGACTATTAGATTTCAGGGAAGGTGCCTAGGCAGTTATTAGTAATGAATACTTAAACTCTTAAACTCTCTGAGGTTGTACTGGAGGAAATAAAGAAGAAAAGCATTTCTGGGTACTATAAAACAATTGCTTACAAATTTTATTTATAAATAAAAAAATAAACATATGTACTTGAACCTATTATGGTTACTAGGTTCCATTTTGTGCAAAATATTAGATCTACAGTTTTACGTCCTGAGGAGGTATTGAAGGAATAGAAAAGTACATAGAGTGTTAGTCTCCCCTTGCTTCTGGAAGAAAAACTCTTCACTGATCTTAACTTTCACATAAAAAAATAAGTGAAAATAAAGATAAGTCCTATTTATGCGAGAATGAATATGGCTATAAATCAATCAGGTTATTCCATTCCAAAAAACCATTGAAGCTGTTGTCTGCAGGACTCTAAGTTTCAAAAGCCTCATTCAAACATAGCCAGAAATATAATGGTCTCTTGGGAGTTTGCATGACAATGACTTACACAGTAGGAAAAATAATTACAGAAATTACATTGATGCAAGATGCACTAGCATTTTAGAATATTGTTTCACTGTGTTACATAATTTTTGAGCCTCTATTTGCTAATTTCGAGTTTTTCTTATTGCCCCTAATCCAAATGATGGAAACCACCTTTTCTCTTCCTCAACAAACGTATACGAAAAGCCCGTAACTGTGTAAGAGGACCTTGATTCCCCTGGAAAAAAAACTAAATTCTATGAAAAGAAAACAAAACCCAGTCTGAAATACTCTTCCAAGGAGTCTAGTTTGGCCACAGGAAGGGAAGGTGCACTTTCCAAGCCAGGTACAGAATGGTGTCTGATTCCAGCTCTGGGCAGGTGCCAGCTGCGACACAGCGCAGGAGTTCACGGCTGGACTGTGCTGGCCGAGGTGTAGGGGGTCACTCTCCCTACGCCTTGGCGACGCAGGGCTGGAGTCGGCTACAGGTCGGAGTCGCAGGGCAGCGAGCTGGGACCCGGCTGGGTGGTGCAGGAGAAGGCGCCGTGAGATTCGCCGGCCTGGGGGCGCTCGCCGTCCAGCACGTCCGCCGAGTTGGTGTAGGCCCTGGGCGGTGGCCGCGGCATGGGGAAGCCGGCCTTGGGCCGGCCGGGCGGCGGGCGCCGCGGGCTCTCGCTGTAGGGCTTGCTGGCGGGCACGAGCGCGGGCTCAGGCCAGGACACGGAGAGGGCGCTGACGCCCCGGCGCTGGTCCTCCGGAGGCGCCTTGCGGCGGCGCTGGCAACGCTCCTCGCACCAGGGCGCCAGGCTGAGCGCCAACGAGAAGCCGCCCAGCAGCAGCAGGCAGCTGCCCAGGTAGCCCAGCACCAGGCTGTAGCCGACCTGGACCGAGACGGGGCTGGCCGGGGCGGGCAGGACGCCGCGGTCCCCCAGGAAGTGGTTGTACCAGGACACGGGAATGAGGCCGAAGAGGCCGGCGGCGAAAAGCACGACCCCCGCTAGGCCGGCCAGCGCGAAGTGCGGCTGGGGCCCCCCACAGCGCGCCGCCCGCGCGGGCCCGCG
>NW_006160139.1:1488919-1497135 GCF_000334495.1 Tupaia belangeri chinensis | reverse complement strand
CCGCCGCCCGCCCCCCCCCCTGCGCTCCGCCTCCCCCACCGAAACCACCTGGCGGGCGGGTCTGGCAGAAACCGCGCCAGGCCTCCCGGGCCGGCTGGGAGGGGCGCCCTTAGCCAGGACACCCTAGCCCTGCCATCGTCCTGGCCCGCCCGGTGGGGCGGATCCCGACAGACCAAAGGTCGCCCCGCCCGGGGATCCCGGCGCTGCCGGCCAAGCTGGGCCCGCGGGGTCGCTCTGTACCTCCCTCACTCTTTGTGCTGTCCCCGCCCCTGCAGGTTGATCCTGAGGACACTCTCTCAGGCTCAGAGGTCTCTGCTGGCCCCTGACATGCTGCACTGTATAAAATTATTTTATTTTTTCAGCTGGTTAGACTCTCAAGTAGACAAAAACATAGGGAATAGTGTTATTGGCTGGGCTGGTTTGCACACTTTGCAGGTCTATCCAATTTTCTCGGGTCCTGTGGTGTCTTGTCCTCTTCTCGCTCTCTTAAGGTTTTATTTATTCATTCGTTTTTAAAGTTGCTATAGTGCAAGTGCGCTGAGGAGCGGGAGAGTGGACTCTCGCCCTTCATGACCACACTGTAATCCTCCTCCTCTGTTCTCTCCTCCACTCTCCTCTGGAGATTTTGGCCGTGTCCACACAGGCACCAAGCCTGTTTCTCAAGACTGGGTCCAGGACTCCAACTGCAGTGGAATCTAAGTACCACCACTTGACTGGCTTGTGTTTCATCCTCTTTAAGCTATTTTATAACTTTGTAAGTTGTAGAAAACCTGTAGTTTGCAAAAGACTTCTGGGTGAAATGCAAATGAGTTGCCCTCTCGTTATGTATTGTAATTGGCTATTACCAAGTGGATACACAGGAGTTTGGCATTGATTAGTAAATTTATTTTAGTATTTCTGTTTTCCTGTGGATGTGTATTCTATGCACTCTCATCTGAACCAGCTTTAACACTCAGTGCTTTGCTTGTTAAATAATAAGTTAAAAAAAATTTGATGTGTTCATTTTGTATTTCAGTAAGTCATGATTTTTACATTTTTTAAGAGATTTTTTTTTCTATAGGGCGTGTACACTAGTTGGAGAGACAGAAAAATGATAAATCACCCCCCCCGGAGGGGATGGCCGCACTGCAATCCCTTCTCCATTCTCACATGGATTCTGGGCACGCCCCTGTGAGTTCCAAGTCACCAGATCTGGTACTCGAACCACAGCCGACTACCTGAGGGTCCAGGAACATAACCATTACGCCCTCTGTTGGTCCCATGATTTTTACATTTTTTCTAAAAATTATTCTTTAACAGTATTTTTCTGTATTTTTCATAATTTTTTTACAATGGAAATGTATTACTTTTATAATTGCTCAGAATTAAAACTATTTCTAAAATTTAAAATTAATTGTTAATTTGAAATTGTTACCGAACTCAAATCAGGTTCACTTACCCAAGCACTACAAGCCAAACGGTGTGATGAAGTGAAGTACAGCTTTATAATGAGGGCAAAGTTCTGGCCACTTTTTTCTACTCCAAAGTTATCTCCAGAGGGGGCCTGGGCAAGTCAAGCCTGTAAATATTAAAATACCTAACACATTAACAGGCTTTCACGCTAGTGGGAGGCTACATCCTCTCCTGGGTATAGTGTTTTTAATGATACATAATAACCCTTCTTATCTTTTAGAGTACCAAATATTCTTTTGCTAATTTCTTTCAGGAACAGAGACTTGCATTTTCTTTAGCCAATTACTCATCTAAGAATTTTAAACTCACCTATAACCTACAAGCCTCTGTGTCCAGATGCCCCACCTTTTGGGGCCCAGACCAATGTAAAAGATTCTTTATGTTGATTGACAACTCTACTGCTCTCAGAATGAAATAAAAGGAACCACTGTATCTCAGCACCCCCAGAAACATGTCATTATCTAGGTGTGTCGCTCAATCTAGTGATTAGCAATAAACTGCATTATTATTTCTGCAGAACTTGGTTATTTTCATTGTCAGTTACAATGTACAAAGCAAGAAAAATGAGCAGCTTATGAGGAAAAGGGGCTCCCCAAGGGGCTCCCCACACGCATTTTTAAGTACAAAATCAAGGCCAGAGATCCCAGACACATGATTGGTTCAATGATCTGTTCAAGAGGCATGATAACCTTGGGGCCAGCAGGTGGCTTGGTGGTTAAGGCGCTGGATACTCTCTCATGGCCGACCATGGTTCAAGTCCTGACTGGTGGCTTGCTTTCTGACTTTTCTTTTCTCTGTGTGTCTGTTTTTTTTCTGGTCAAATGTAAATGGTTGAATGAATAAATAAAGTAATATAAATAATTCTTTTTTTTAAAAAAAAGGCATGATAATCACATGGGCCTTCTTGATTGGCCAGGCCTTAGATAATCAACTTCTATTCTGGAAGGGGCTAGTCATCAGGTTTCTGGTACCCTTCACCCTGAGGCCTCTGTGCTCCCAGCCAGCCGTTTCCATTCTACAAAACATCTTGAATATTTAACTTAAAATCTTGCCTTTCCTTTCAGTGGGAGTTTTAGAAGTCATGTCCCCTAGTTATGGCCAGTATGTTTGATTACCCTAACCAAAGTTTGAAGTCTTAAACCTTACTTGGGGCCATTAAAATGAACATGAACCTTATATCCCAAACCCCTTAAAAAAGACATTTTACTTTTAGGTCAGCCCTTATCAATTTTCAGGTTGGGAAGTGCTTATTATGTTTCAACAGAAGGAAACTGAGAGCTCATCCTTTTTTAGGGTGACCCTCCTTCATTTCAAAATAATTTTGAACATTCTAACATGGGTAGTACCAGGAATGGATATCTCTGTCTTTACTTTAAAAATAATAAAGTAAAAACTGTGGTAAAATACACATAACATAAATTTACCATCTTAGCCACTTTTAATGTATATTTCAGCATTAAGTATGCGAGAAATGCCATCCAATGCCAAAGAATGGACAAAGAGACACGAGGTATGGGAAGGCGAGACTTTAATGGCAGCCTTGCAAGATGGAGTGTCTGACGGGCAGGCACGCCCAAATAAGTTACAAGCAATTCCCAGTTCCTCATTGGCTGACTACTATGGGGTTTACAATCTTCTATGTTTTATTATTCCTTTATTAGGTACCAAGGCACAGGATCAGGACTGGGCCTGTGAAAAGCCCTACTAAATGCCCTGAGTAGGGAGAAGAAATGGGAAGTAAAAATAAAATAAAATGAAAAATAAGAGAGCATAAAGGGCTGATGACCAGCCACCATTTTAAGAAGGTTTTTTTTTTCAAGGGTGACTTGTCATTTTTGGATTTTATTTGTTCAGAAACTTTTTGGGAAAACGTATTTTCTGGGGTAATTACTTCTGCAAGTTGGTTGTACACTTTTGTTAAGCTATTCTTGAAAATGAGTCACTTAAGTCGATTTTTTTCATTTATTCATTTATTTTCTTGCATTTTCCCACAAACATTTACTTTAAATATCAAAAAATGTTTGTTCATACTTGATAGTTCTTGACAATTAATAAACAACTTTCAAAATTTCAAAAAAGTTAATTTTAAAGATAACTTTCAAGATACTTGTTATAATTTTGTGACTCTAACAATGAAGACAGTATGGTTTTAAATATTTTTGAGAAATATTTACATGTCCACTACTCGAACTGTTGAAAAGCAATCACTCAGCACACTTTACTCATGAACTTTCCCAACTAAGCTCTGCCTATCAAGTATTCAGTGGTATACCATCTGCTAGCAAAGATCAGTCTCTTTATTCCTTCAAAGTCTTCCTCAAGGTAATCCTCTGGTTGTGGCTGCTCTTTTGCAATCTCTGATTACAATGCTGGTATGAATTCTTTCGTATGGTTACTCTAATTCTCTCTGCCAGGCAGAACTGTTTATGGTGCCAGGCAATCTTCCGAAGAGATTCTGTTGGTTTTCTTGAGATCTACCTTGGTTCCATAGTTTTCTGGTTATATTTTCAGATATGACATTCCAGTCAAACTCTTGTCAATAACGAGTATTTTCAATTTCCTTCTTTCTTTTTTGAGATGATTTTGCTATAGGCCACATGTGCTACCAGAAAGACAGAGAGAGACAGAGAGACAGAAAGTGAGAAATCGCCCCCCCAAGAGGGATGGCCACACTGCAATCCCTTCTCCTCCATTCTCCTGTCAGAATCTTGGGCACTCACGCACACATGCCTGCTGTGAGTTTAAGCCACCAGGTCCAAGACTTGAACCGCGGTCAATTACATGGGAGTCCAGTGACCTAGCCATCACGCCAACTGCTGGTCCCATCCAATTTCTGATGAAAGGCAGCAGGTATTATTGAACTTATGTAAATAACCCTTCTGCGAAAAAATGAGAATACTCACAAATATTTTCCAATTCCAGAGGGGTAAGGAAGTGAGAAAAGTTCATGTTTCAATTTTAAAAGCAAATAAACAAACAAGAATTTAACAAATTGCTGAACCAATCAACAGCTGAAAAGAAGACAAAAATCCTTAGATCTGGAAAACAGAGCATAGAAGAAAAATCAGTAATGTTTTAGTCAAAAGTCATAAAATTCTATTTCAGCAGTTCAATCTCATGTAATTAATCTCTCTCCTGTTGAATGTGCAGTGTTACTGTGTCTGATCTTTCCTTTTAAATCCTGGAAGTTAACATTCAACGTTATTATTGACATTTCCAGACTTGTCTCTAGCATTAAGTTGGTCATTGTCTTGACTGCTTTTTGTTCTCTTATTTCTTCTGTGTATCTTTAGTTTTCCTGGTAAACACTCCCTTCAGAATTTTTTTTTTCATGTTTAACAATCTTTAATTCAAATGTAAAAGTTCAATAGAAGCCATTTATGGGGCTTAGGATATGTTCTTAATTTTAAAAACAAGAATGGGGAAATGCAACAAAATGACCTTTCCCCTTTTCAAAAACTTTCAAGGAATAGATCATAATAGGGCCATAAGAGATCCATTTAACCAAATCCACTTTCTCCCCTACCAATAGTCTTAACACCCATTCCATAATCTTAATACATATTCCTGAATCAAGATACAGTTCAGTTTTGCTTACATAACCATTAAAAAAAAAAAAAAAAAAAACTCAGCACCATCTTGCTTCCTAAAATGCCAAACTTCTTGAAGAGCTGGTCTGGTGTTGGTAAATTCTTTCAGGTTTTGTTTATCAGAGAATGTTCTTATCTTTTCTTCCTGTATGAAGAATAATCTTGCCAGGTACAGGATTCTTTCTTGAAATTGTTTTCCATTTAACACTGTGAAAATATTTTCCCTTTCTTTCCTTGTTCACACTATTTCCGGTCAGACCTCTGATGTTACCCTGATGGGACTGTCAGAGGATGAGAGAGTGTTGAGATGTGTTGTGTAAAATCCTTGGTTCTGTGGGTCCAGATCACTAAAATTAGAGACCTGTCCTAGGCATAAAATAAAGCCACAACCACAATAAAAGTAGGTAGGAAAGAGAATTTAATAGGAAAGAAAGATTGTAGAAAAGAAGTACACCCAAAAGACTTTTGGGCAGGCAGGTTACTAGGTGGCAGCAAACTGGTTAGGTGTTATTTTTATTACCAGAGGTGATAATGAACATTTAACAGTGGGAGGTCTGTCATACTATCTGTGTTCTCTGTTTGAATTTACTTGCTTGCTCAGCTCTTTCACAGGTGAAGAATTTGAGGAATTTTATTACCCAACTGGGCATGTCCAATGTGAGCCAGGACAGACAATAGAAGCATCCCTGTTAGGATGAACTGCCCAATTAATTTATTTCCCCCAAAATGTCTGGTTGGGTCTTTTTGTGTTTTTGAGGAATGATAAGGAAATTTACAATCATCCCTTTGTGTCTTCCTCAGGTACCAAGGAAGAAAACTGGTATTTGTCCTGCCTTCCTTGCACCAGTAGCTGGGTGGGAGTAAGGCCTTTTCATAGAGGGTCTTGTTTTAAGTCCTGATAAATTGTGATTGATGTGACATGTGTCCTTCTACTGTTTTCTTAGGGCTGCGCTCATTAATAGCTAACTGCCTACCACAGGCTAAGCTTTGTAAATAACCTGACATTTCTTCTTGCCAATTTTAGTATCATGTCTTTGTCTGTGGATTTGGCTACTCTGGCTATGACATACCTTGCAGAAGATCTTCTTGGATTGATTCTATTTGGGGTCCTTTGTATTCTTGAGTCTGGATATTTAAATGCCTCTCTGGGTTTGGAAAATTTTCTTCCAGAGTTTCATGAAATAAATTATCAATTTCCTTATTAGTTTCTTCACCTTCTGGGATACTGATTATCCGAATGGTTGGCTGCTTAATGGTATCTAGTATTTCTCATATATTATGCTTATTTTGGGGGGTTATTTTCTTGGTCGTTTTAGTGATTTTTTTCCTAAGTCAGAGGTTTTGTCTTCAACATCTGAGATTCGATCTTCTGCATGATCTAATCTGCTTTTAATACTTTTGAGGGAGGTTTTGATTTCCCATATTACAACGTTCTCTAACTGCTCTATTTCTTTCTTTTTTTTTTTTTTTATGGTGCGTATCTCTTCTTTCAAATCGTAAAAGAACTTCCTCACCTCCTGGAACTCATTGTTTCTTTTCTCTTGCACCTTCTGGAGTTTATTGTCTCTCATCTCTTGCATCTCATTTAGTTCTGTCACTATGAATATTCTGAATTCTTTATCAGACATTTCCACAAGTTCCACTGTACTATCTATGGATGATGAAGGGTTGTTCTTTTCCCTTGGAGGAGAGCTATTTTCTTGGTTTCTCAAATTTCTTGTGCTTTGTGGTGGTTTCTGGACATCTGATGGGTTATATGTCTGTTCCTAATTTCTTGAAGCTAATTCTAAGTGTTAAGAGGTATGTGGGAGGAGGTGATGTGGAATCTCTCTGCAGTTCTGTTTCCCTTATGCTCACCAAGCAACCTGTGCTTTTGACTTTGGAACTGGATATTACACAGGCCTCACAGTTTCTGGGCAATGAGTGCACCTGGAGTGAGCTGCAGGGTTTCAACTGAGAGTTCAGAGGCGTGTGGGAGGAGATGAGTTGTGTACTCTCAGTAGGTCCGTACTTCTCCCTGCTCCTCACTTTGCAGCCTCTCTTCTCTGAATTTTAGTTATTTGGTGATGTATTCAGTGTTGACTAATTTCTTTAGAGAAGGTTTCTACAACTGTAGGATCCTGTGCTTCTCTTTACTTTAGGCTACTTCAGTAGATCTGGAGATAATTTCTCCCCTCTATTGTCTTCTGCAGTGTGGTATCCGCAGAAAGATTTTGAGTTTAGATTTATAAAGAGGGGTTTCTTCCTTCAGGCAGGAGTTTCAGTAAGGGCTGAGGATTTCTGTGACCCTAAAAGTATTCAGATTCTTGGCTACTGTGCACCTAGGCCTGTCTAGACACTCAGTGTGTGGAGGCTGAACAGCAGAATGAGAAAGTAAGGTTAAAAAAAAAATGAAAAGAAAACAAAGGGGAAAAAAGGAAACAAGAGAAAAATAACCAAAAAAGAAAAAAAAGTTTTAAGTAAAAATGAAAACCACATGGCACACAAGTGCCTCATGAACACTGCAGAAAACACCTTTGGTTTAAAGTGGCTTCTGAAATTAGCAAGAGAAAGGAGAGATGAGGAGTGTTTTAAAAATTAAAAATAAAAAAAACATAGAGAGTGAGAGACAGAGAGAGAACAGTGGTTGCCCTACTTGTCTGAGTTTTTCTGAGGGGGTCTGGAAGATGGGGTTTAGAGCAGAGCTTCAATCACCTTGGTCCCTGAATATGACATGACACACCTCAGATTTAAAATGACTTCTGTCTGAGGTTTTTTGTTTTTTAAAGTCTGAGACTATTTTTTTACGAGTACATTCATACTGTCCCGACCCGGGGGGACAGCCGAACGGGTTTCTTGAGTGAAGGAGTGAGAGCCGGGGCAAGCAGCGTAGTGTTACAGCACGGAGACGACAGCGTCGTCTGTTTATTGTGGGCAGCATGGTACAGCACAGAGACGACGCAGTGTCACAACTCTTAAGGGTCGCGTCGTCTACTGTGAGCAGCACGGAGACGACGCGGTATCACAGCTCTTCAGGGTCGTCCGGAGACGATGTAGTGTTACAGCTCTTCAGGGTCTCCCAGGTCGTCTGGAGACGATGCAGTGTCAGCTCTTCAGGATCTTCAGGGTCGTCTGGAGACTGCGCGGTGTTTCAGCTCTTCAGGCTCTTCAGTTGTCGTCTTCCTGGTCGTCGTC
>NW_006160139.1:1482437-1482910 GCF_000334495.1 Tupaia belangeri chinensis | reverse complement strand
GGAGGAATGTGTGCTGAAGCATGAACTTAACAGTGGAGGAAAATGCATGAGGCTAAATAGTTCTGTTCTCTCTGTTGAATTCAAGAGTATGACTAAGCACAGCACAACTTTTTGCATAGTCAGAAGGTGACCATTTCTTTAGTTAAGACAAGATTTCTTCACCTTGGCGCTGTAGGTATGCTGGACTGGCCCATTCATTGCTTGAGACCCGGGAGAAGCAGCTATTTTATGCATTGTTGAATGTCTCGCAGTATCAGTACCTTTACCCATTACTGCCGTATGACGACCCGGGGGGACAGCCGAACGGGTTTCTTGAGTGAAGGAGTGAGAGCCGGGGCAAGCTGCGTAGTGTTACAGCACGGAGACGACAGCGTCGTCTGTTTATTGTGGGCAGCACGGTACAACACAGAGACGACGCAGTGTCACAACTCTTAAGGGTCGCGTCGTCTACTGTGAGCAGCACGGAGACGACG
>NW_006160139.1:1480174-1482156 GCF_000334495.1 Tupaia belangeri chinensis | reverse complement strand
CCTGATTGGTTGTTAACGGTGGGTTATGATTGGTTGCTTTTGGACCAATCATGAGGTGCAGGATATGCAAATTTGAGGGATTCTAGTGATCAATCAGAGCAAGGTTTCGAAGGTCAGGTTTTTGGAAGGGAACCAATCATGGTAACTGTTTGCTCTCTGAGAAACCTCGACAGGCTCGCTGGTGTGCAGCTTCCCACATCATACTGTTGTGCAACCATCACCATAATCAGTCCACCAAACTTTTCCATCTTCCCAAACTGAAACATTAGAAAATGACTTCCATTCTCCTACATCTCCCTCTTCCCAGCACCTCAGACTGACACAAGGAGTTGCGATGATCAGGTCCAACAATGGTGAGATAGGAGTTGAACTCCACTTACAGGTCGGTCAGGTAGAGGCCCTGAGAGGAAGTCACTATGTTTTTCTTTTTAATGAAGTTTCTGTGTTTCTTGTCTATAATCTGACTAATATACAATATATACCCTTTTATATGTCTCTAAAGAATTTAAAATTCCTTGCTAATAAGGCAGAAGGTAAGGATATTGGGCATACAGACAGGATAAGGCCATGACGGAGTCACAGTGGCTAAAAGAGAAAGACAGAAAGCAAGAAATCACCCCAGGGGGGATCGCCATGCCACAATCTCTTCTCCTTTCTTTTCCCATGATCTTGGACATGCATGCACATACATCCAGCATGAGTTTTAAGCCACCGGGTCTGGGATTTGAACCATGTCAACTACATGGGAGTCCAGTGATGTAACCATTATGCTATCTGCCAGTCCCATCATATAACCATTTTCTAAAGCCCACATCCTTACCAGAAAGCCATCCCATTATTTGGATTACTAGAGTAAGACCCTTCACTTCCAGACCCTCTTTGGCATCCCATTCAGGCCCCCTTATTTTTTCTTCTTCCCTAATAAATTCCACTTTCCTCTCCTCTCTGTGTCTGCATCTCTAATTCTTCCTAAGTGTAGGAGAAGATCTGACATAGATGTTGGGTCTGATCACCCAGCCCTCCCACCATGTATTTGGTGCCATGACTTGAATTTCTTCCAACTCAATGAAGAGGTAAGAAAAATGAACTCTTTCTTTTGCTCCAGGACTCTTTTTCCTAGAAGTGATTCTATCAAATTTAAGAAAACTGGGCATTGGATAGCCATTTAAACACCATTAGGGTGGCCACCTGTCTTTAAAGAGTCCAATGACAGGCTTGCCAAGAAGCCCTCAGTCAATTCCCCAGCACTATCAAAGGTGTTGGGAATGTTGGCTGTTTGTGACTTGGTTTCTTTTCTGGAATTCTAACCATCATGTGGGAATGTTAAAGTTCTTGGGACACTTGATGGTACATGACCAGGGCTACTGTCTGGTGCATTCTGAAGGTCCTAAAAAATCTGAAGCCATCCCCCACAGCCCATGTGGGTGTCAGGGCAGATTCTTCTCTTTTCTTCCTTCTTGCTTTCTCTCACCTGCTGATAAAGCAGTGTCCTCCTCAGGATAACACTTGGTCATTGTTCTTTGTGACTGACAGCTGTAGGCCAGGACATTTCCGTATATGTTCCATGGTTCTGTTCTTTCTTCCTTCCTTCTTTCTTTCTTTCTTCCTTTTTCTTCCTTCCTTCTTTCCTTCCTTCCTTCCTTTCTTTCTCTTCCTTTCTTTTTTTCTTTTCTTTTTAAGAGATATTTTTGAGAAAGGACATGTATACTTGCCAGAGAGACAGCCTCACATCTGGAATTATAGGCTTGCACCACTACCCTTCCTTTTCAGTCAAGTCTTGCTTGATTGTCCAGACCAGCTTAAAGCTCCTAATCCTCCTGCTTTAGCCTCCTGAGTGACTGAGATTATAGGTGCACCCCACTATGCCCAGCCTTTAGGTCAAACTGGGAACCAAATCTAGGCCTCTCCTAGGGTTCCAGCTTGTCTAAGCAGTGTGCTCCACCACAGCTGGGTCAAAATGAGGACATTATTGACAGGATGAT
>NW_006160139.1:1475902-1480161 GCF_000334495.1 Tupaia belangeri chinensis | reverse complement strand
AGAGTGATATGAGTAGACATGAAGGCATATGGAATTTTTTAATATAAATAAATGATCAGAGAATGTTTTCAATTATTAAGGAAGGGGCTCTTAATAAATAAGGGAGTGTACTCTACGGATATCAGTTAACTTCTTATTTCTGTCTGTCTGTCTTGTTTTCTTGATATATCACTCCCTTCAGAACTTTTTGAAGAGTTGGTCTGGTGTTGGTAAATTCTCTCAGGTTTCGTTTATCTGAGAATGTTTTTATCTTTTCTTCCCATTTGAAAAATAATCTTGCCAGATGTAGTAATACTGGTTGAAATGTTTTTTTTTTTTTATTTAACACTTTGAATATATTTTCACATTCTTTTCTTGCTTGTATTGTTTCTGGTGAGAGGTCTGATGTTAGCCCGATGAGATAATCTTTGTAAGTACTTTATGTTTCTCTCTTGCCAATTTTAGTATCTTGTCTTTGTCTATGGTTTTGGCCAATCTGGCTATGATATGCCTTGGAGAAGATCTTGTGGGGCTGATTCTATTTGAGACCCTTTGTATTTCTTGGGTCTGGATACTTGAGTGCTTCTCTAGATTAGGAAAATTTTCTTCCACTATTTCATAGAATAGTTTAATCAAAGCCCTTATTAGTTTCTTCACCTTCTCAGATACCAATTATCTGGATGTTTGTGCATTTATTAGTATCTATTATTTCTTGTATATTATCTTCTCTTTTTGTTATTTTCTCAATGTTTTTGGTAATTTTTTTCCTATGTCAGAGGTTTTGTGTTCTGTATCTGAGATTTGATCTTCTGTATGATCTAATCTACTTTTAATACTTTTGAGGACGGTTTCGATTACCTGTATTAGTGCCTTCATCTCTAAGAATTTCCTTTGATTCTTTTTCATGGTGTCTATTTCTTCTTTCAAATCATGAAAGGACTTCCTAATCTCTTAGAGTTTGTTGTCTCTCCTTCCTTCCCTCCTTCCCTCCCTCCCTCCCTCCCTTCTTTCCTTCCTTCCTTCCTTCCTTCCTTCCTTCCTTCCTTCCTTCTTTCCTTTTTTCCTTTCTTTCTCTCTTTCTCTTTCTTTCTTTCTTTCTCTCTTATTTTTATTAGTATTATTTATTATTTTTACACATTTAGTCATTATACATCATTTGGCTTGTAAAGAGATTTTACCCAACATGATATATGCCACACAACAGATGAGTTGATACTGCTATACACATCATCACTGACAGGCAACAATACATATCTGCGTAACACAAATGTCTTACTTCTCTGTATTTTACCAAATTTATCTTCTTGCACTCTTCCTCCTCCCACTCTCTTTCCACTTTGTCCTGAGTGTCCATAATAATGTTCAATGCTTTTATGTCCTCCAGTCTTTTGGTCTCTCCCATAGAGTGTACACAGTCAGTATATGTTAAGTGGAGACATACAATGTCTCTCTTTCATAGCCTAACTTGCTTCACTCAGCAATAGATCTTCCATGTTTGTCCACTTTCTATCAAATTCCAGGGTCATGTTGTTTTTCTTATGGCTGAATAGTATATGTGCCACACTTTTTCAATCCATTCATCTGTTTGTGGATATTTGGATTGGTTCCATGTCTTAGCAATCATAAAGAATGCCACAATATATATAGATGTACAAGTGTTTTTCCTACTGAACGTTCTCCTGTCTTTAGGTAGATACCCAGGAGTGGATTTGCTACATCATGTGGTAGTTCTAGTTGAAGGGCTTTGAGGAACCTCCACGTTGTTCTCTACAGTGTGTGGCCCAATTTACATCCTCAGCAACAATGTAGGAGAGTTCTCTTTTCATCACACCCCCGTTAGCACTTATTATTATTTTTTTAATCCTCACCATTCTGACCGGAGTTGGGTGGTATCTCATTATATGGTTTTGATCTGAATCTCCCTTATGATGAGGGATAGTGAGCATGTTTTCATATGCTTTTTGACCATTTGTATATCTTCCTTAGAGAATTGTTTATTCAGCTCATTTTCCCATCTTTTAATTGGTTTAATCATTTTCTTCCAGCTAAGTCGCTTGAGTTTCCTATGTATTCTCATTATCAGCCCCTATCTGAGGCATAATTTTTTTTTTTGATTGTTGTTGTTCTTGTTTCCTGAGAGGTTTTGCTATAGGGCATGTGCACTCACCAGAAAGACAGAGATAGAGTTGATTTTTGTTAATGGTGACAGATAGGGCTTCAGATTCATCTTTTTGCAGGTGAATACCCATTTTTTCCAGCACCATTTACTAAAGAGGTTTTCCTTTTCCCAATGGATTGACTGGTTCTCTTTGTCAAATATTAGTTGACTGTATCTTTTGGGGTTTATTTCTGGGGTCTCTATTTAATTGGTTTCATGTCTGTTTTTGTGCCAATACCGTGCTGTTTTGATTATCACAACTTTGTAATATATTTTGGAGTCTGGAAGAGATAAACCACCCACTCCACTCTTCTTGCACAGGATGGCTTTTCTTTTGCATCTTCTGGAGTTGGTTGTCTCTTTTCTCTTACATCTTGTTTAGTTTTCTCCTTATGAATATTCTGAATTGTTTAAATGACTTTTACTTGAGTTTCATTGTACTTTCTGTGAATGATGAATAATTGATCTTTTCCCTTGTGGGAGAGATGTTTTCTTGGTTTCTCTATTTGTGTGTGTGTGTGTGTGTGCGTGTGTGCTGCTGTAGTGGTTTTTGGCAATCTGATGGATTATACACCTTTTCTTTATTTTTTGGAGTCAATTCTGAGCATTCAAAGGCTTGTGGGAGAAGGAGATCTGTAATCTCTCTGCAACTCTCTGCCTGACATTGACCTAGCAACCTGCATTTTTGTCAGTGGAACTGACAGGCTTCCCAGTTTCTAGACAACAGATGCATCTGGAACTGAGCTGCTAAGTTTCAACTGAGGAACATGATAGGGTTGCACACCACATACTTCAGCAAAAGATGAAGTTTGAGAGTTCAATGGCATCTGGGAAGAGGTAAGCCATGCTTTCTCTGGAGCTCAGTCTCCTTGCCACTAATCATGCAACCAGGCCTGTTCTTGCTGGGTGGATGTCCCAATGGCATAGGGGATAGATAGGGAGTAACTCTCCAAGTCCCAATTAATGCACCTGAAAGTTCAATGATGTTTGGGAGGAGGTAAGCCACAGTCTCTCTGCAGCTCAGTTTTCTTGCCACACACTGTACAGCCAGGCCTGTTCTACTGTAAGCCTTTAAATTTTACAAAAATGAAAGATATTGGATTGGATCTATTAATAGTATGTTCTGTTCTATGTTGAAAAAACTTTAACAGTTTTTGTTTGTTTATAATGCATGTTTGTGAGCTGCTGGTATATGCTGACAACTAAGGTTGTTAAGAATTAAAAATTCTGGTTCTTCATGCAAGGTTACAAGCTTCATGAGGGAAAAAAAAGAGAGAGAAACTTTTTCAAAGGCCCCCCCCCCATAAAACTCACATGCTCTCTCAGTTATAATACTCCAATATCCTCTGGAGCTGTTTGCTTACTAAACAATAGGTCAGTTTAAACCAGCTAGCCATCTCCACATGAGACGGATATTCAGACAGCCCTATAGTGATGGTTCCAGAACTGGCTTTGGGTAGACCTCAGTACGGGAAACAGATACTGAGGCATTCTTCTTTGAGGACCTGGTAAGGAAACGCCCAGGCATGCAGTGAGCCAGGATAATGCCAGAGCTCCTGGATTTCCTCCCCTTACCCCCTTCTGGTACTCCTCCTGCTTTCTCTTCCAAATAGGGAATAAGACTTCTACCCCCTCAGAACTCTGCCCTTGGCTGCATTCTTAAAAGCGGGGACAAATTTGACAGATAGTTCTCCAGCTATAGAACTTCCCCATTGCCGATAGGGCAGACACTTTGTATAACCTGTAGACTAGCTGTACTCAGCTGCTCCTTACAGGAGATAAAACAGACCAACAAGATCCATTTGAATTTAGATTCTTTTCACAATTCAATTTCCTCAGAGATCAGAGCAAATATAGGAAAATTCTCATATGACTTAAAGAAAAATTATTTTCAAAAAACATTTTTGTCCCAACAGATTCCTAATATTCAAAAAAAAAAAAAGTTCTAGGGAACCAGCAGTTAGCGTAATGGCTATGTCGCTGGACTCCCACATAGTCGACCGCGGTTCACGTCCTGGACCCAGTGGCTTAAAACTCACGCCGGGCGCGTGTGCGTACGTGCCCAAGATCCCGAGAGGAGAATGGAGGAGAAGGGATTGCGGCGTGACCATCCCCCCTGGGG
>NW_006160139.1:1463737-1475286 GCF_000334495.1 Tupaia belangeri chinensis | reverse complement strand
GAGGCACCCCCCCCCTAAAAAAAAAAAAAAAAAAAAAATAAAAAAAAAAAAAAAAAAGTTCTAGGGTCTCAAGTAGGGGTCAAGAGTGGCCTTGGACGACCTCCTTCAGGCTACCTCTACAGCCTCTTAAAATCAAGACCAGGAGGAAGAGGCAGAGGTCCAAGAGAGGGAGTAAAGGAAAAGTAAAAAGCAGGCCCAATTATTAGCTACGCTCCAAAGTTCCTCCCAGCCAGTGGCTCAGGGCTCCCAGCATAACAAAGATGACAAATGCTTTATCTGTGAACAAAAGGGCATTGAGCCAAGCAGTGTCCAGACTATTTTCACTGCTTTTATCCCCTCCAATATGTTGATCTCTACCACAAAGTGTGGAAAGTTGGTATATATTAAGTGAATACATACAATATCTTTTCTTTCATATCCTGACTTGCTTTACTCCACAATAGATCCTCCATATCCAACCACTTTCTGTCAAATGGCAGGGTCTTGTTGTTTCTTATGGCTGAGTAGTATTCCATAGAGTGTATGTGCCACACTTTTTCCATCCATTCATCTGTTTGTGGACATTTGGGTTGGTTTCATGTCTTAGTAATTGTGAATAATGCTGCAATAAACATTGATGTGCAAGTGTTTTTCTGACTGAGAATTCTCCTGTCCTTTGGTTAGATACCCAGAAATAGGATTGCTGCATCAAATGGTAGTTCTATTAGTAGATCTTTGAGGAACCTCCATATTGTTCTCCACAGTGGCTGAACCAGTTTACATTCCACCAACAGTGTAAAAGAGTTCCCCTTTCACCACATCACCACCAACACTTATCAGTTTTTATATTTTTAATCTTCACCATTCTGACAGAGGTTAGGTGGTATCTCATTGTGGTTTTAATCTGCATGTCCCTGGTCCTAGGAGGTGAGGACAGAGCAGGCAGCCCCTGTATCCAAAAGAATTTTAATTGATCTATGTTTCAAATGACCCTTGGCTCCATGCCTGTGATGACAAGATTCTGTATCAGGGCTGGCTGGAGTGAGCCTCTTTAGTTCTGTTTCTGTTATAGGGTCATCAGGAGGTTTGTTCTTGATGCCTGTATCCTTCAACTCCAAAGGCAGGTTAAAGATGAGGGATGTTGAGCATTTCTTCACATGCTTTTTGGCTGTTCATATGTCTTTCTTAGAGAGATTATTGTTTATCTCATTTTCCCATCTTTTAGTTGGGTTAATTCTTTTTTTTTTTTTTTTGAGTAAACCACATGAGTTCCCTGTGTATTCTGGTTATCAGTCCCTTGTGTGAGGCATATTTTACCAAAAAATTCTCTCATTCTGTGAGTTGTCAGTTCATACTTGTTACTGTGTCCTTTGCTGTGCAGAAACTTCTTAGTCCAATATAGTCCCATTTTTCTATTTTAGGGATTATTGCCTGTGCTTTGAGAGTCTTATTTAAGAAGTCCTTGCCTACAACAATGTCTCCCAGAGGTTTCTCCCAGTATTTTCCACCGGTAGTTTTACAATTTGAGGTCTTAGATCTTTGATCTATTTTGAGTTGATTTTTGCTAATGGTGAAAGATGAGGATTCAGTTTCATCTCTCTGCAGGTGGATACCCAGTTTTTCCAGCACTATTTACTAAAGAGATTTTCCTTTTTCCAGTGGATTGACTGGTATTTTTTTGTCAAAAATAGGTTGGCTGTAAGCTTTGGGGTTTATTTCTGGGGTCTCTATTTTATTCCATTGTTCCACCTGTTTGTTTTTATGCCAATGCCATGCTGTTTTGATGATCACAACTTTATAGTATATCTTGGTGTCAGGGAGTGATATGCCACCCATTCCACTCTTCTTGCACAGAATTGCTTTGAAAATATGAGGTCTTTTATCTAGACAAAGTCTATGATTGTCTTTTCTAGATCTGTGAAGAATATCCCTGGTATTTTGATTGGGATTGTGTTAAATATGTAGACTAATTTGGGTAGAATTGCAATTTTCATTATGTTAATTCTTCCAATCCAGAAACATGGAATGTCCTTCCACTTTTTTTGTGTCCTTTTCAATATCTCTTTTAAGATTTTCATAGTTTTCTTTGTAAAGGTCCTTTACTTCCATAGGTTTGTCCCTAGGTACCATATGCATTCTGTGGCTTTGGTGAAAGGGATTCCTATCTTCAGCTCTACTTCCTTCAACTTGTTGTTCTTGTATAGAAATGCTGTGGATTTTTAGATGTTGATTTTGTGTCCTGTCACTTTACTGTATTCATTTATTACTTTGAGAAATTTTTTTCATGGAAACCTTTGGGTTTTCTAAGTATTCCATCATGTCATCTGCAAATAAATATATTTTGGACTCTTCTTTGCTTATTTAAATGCCTTTTATATTGTTCTCTTTCCTGATTGCATTAGCTAAGACTTTCAGCACTATATTAAAAAAGCAGTTGAGAAAGGGGGCAGCATTGACTAGTACCAGTTTTTAGTGGAAAAGCTTTTTCCCATTCAGTATAATATTAGCTATAGTTTTTTTTTTTTTTTTTTTGAGAGATTTTCACTTGCGCTCGCCAGACAGACAGAGAGAGACATAAAGACAGAAAGCGAGAAATCACCCCCCAGGGGGGATGGCCACGCCGCAATCCCTTCTCCTCCATTCTCCTCTCGGGATCTTGGGCACGCACGCACACGCGCCCAGCGTGAGTTTTAAGCCACCGGGTCCGGGACACAAACCGCGGTCGACTACGTGGGAGTCCAGCGACATAGCCATTACACTAACTGCTGGTTCCCTAGATTTTTCATATATGGTTTTTATTGTGTTGAGAAATGACCCTTCTATGCCAATCTTACTGAATGTCTTAATCATGAAAGGATGTTGTATTTAATGAAATGTTTTCTCTGCATCAATTGAAATGATTTTTTAATCTTTATTTCTGTTAATATAGTGTATTATATTTATGGTCTTGCATATATTGAACCACTCTTACATCCCTGGAATAAAGCCTACCTAGTAGTGATGAATAATCTTTGTTATATGTTTTAGATATGACTTGCAAGTATCTTGTTGAGTATTTTTCGCATCTATATTCATCAGTGATATTGGCCCATATTTTTCCTATTCTGTCATGTCCTTATCTGTTTTAGGAATGAGAATGGAGGCTTCATAGAATGAATTTGTAAAGTTTCCTTCCTTTTGAATATTTAAAAATGATTTGAGTAGGATAGGGGTTAACTCTGAAATGTTTTGTAGAATTCAGAAGTGAAGCCATCTGGACCTGGGCTTTTCTTTGTTGGAAGGTTATTTATTACTGATTCAGTATCATGGCTTGTTATGGGTCTATTCAGGTTTTCTAGGTCCTCCTGATTCAATCCTGGTAGATTATATCTATCTAGATATATATCCATCTCCTCCATGTTCTCTTGTTTATTGGCATATAATCACTCATAGTATCCTGTAATGATATTTTGTATTTCTATTATGTTTGTTGTAATGTTACCTGTTTCATTGTATATTTGATTTATCTGGTTTCTTTCTTTCTTCTTCTTTATCAGTCTAGCGAATGGTGAGTCTATCTTGTTCTTGTTTATATTTGCAAAGAACCAGCTTTTGCTTTCATTTATTTTCTGTATAATTTGTTTATTTTCTATTTCATTTATTTCTGCTGAAGTCTTTATTATTTCTTTTCACCTGTAATTTGTTGTTGTTGTTGTTTTTCCAATTTCCTGAGGCATGATGTTAGGTTATCTATTTGCCACCTTTCCATATTTTTCTTATGTTCACTAATTGCTATGAATTTCCCTCTTATGACTACTTTTGCCATGTCCCACAGATTATGGAAACTTGTGTACTTATTATCATTTGTTTCTACTTTTTTTATTTCAGACATAATTTCTTCAGTCATTAAGAAGTCATTCAGAAGTAGATTGTTCAGTTTCCATGTGTTTGTGTATTTTTGAGGGTGTTTCTTAAAATTAATATTGAGTTTAATTCCATCATGGTCAGAGAAGACACTGGATATAGTTTCTATGCCTTTGAATCTGTAAAAGCTTGATTTGTGTGCTATCATATGGTCAATCTTTGAAAAAGTTTCCATGACGGGGTGAGAAAAAATGTATATTTTGTGGTCTTAGGGTGGAAAGTTCTATAGATAGCTATCAAGTCCATTCTATTTATAGTATCGTTTAGGTCCTGTATCTCTCTATTTTTTTTCTAGAAGATCTAATGGAGATAATGGGGCGTTGAGATCCCCAACCATTATAGTTTTGCTTCCTATCTCTCCTTTTAGCTCCAACAGACCTTTCTTCACATATTTAGGTGCTCCTGTGTTGTGTGTATAGATATTAATAAGTGTTATGTCTTCTTGCTGAATTAACCCATTTACTATTATATAATGCCCTTCTTTGTCTCTTCCTACAGTCTTTGTCTTGAAGCCTATTTTGTCTGAAATCAATATCGCAACTCCAACCCTTTTTTGAGTTCCATTTGCATGAAATATCTTTTTCCATCCCTTCACTTTTAGTCTATGTATGTCTTTATCCATAAGGTACATTTCTTGTAGGCAACAGATAGAGGGTTTCTATTTTTCCATCTATTCAGCCAATCTGTGCCTCTGAACTGGAGAATTTAATGCATTAATATTCAATGTTATTATCGATATTTCTGGACCTGTTCTTATCATTAAGTGAGCCATTTTCTTGGTTGCTTTTGTTCTCTTATAACAGTCCATCTGACATTTTAGTTTTCCTAGTAAAGCATTCCCTTCAGAACCTCTTGAAGAGCTGGTCTGGAGTTGGTAAATTCTTTCAGGTTTTGTTTATCCAAGAATTTTTTTTATCTTTTTTCCCCATATGAAAGATAATTTTGCCAGGTATAATATTCTTGGTTGAAATTTTTTTTCATTCAACCCTTTGACTATATTTCCCCATTTATTTCCTTGCTTGCATTGTTTGCAACAAGAGATCCAATGTTAGCCTGATGGAGTGACCTTTGTAAGTAACTTGACGTTTCCCTCTTGCCAATTTTAGTATCTTGTCTTGGTTGTTTTTGCCAATCTGGCTATGATGTGCCTTGGAGAGGATCTTCTTGGTTTGATTATATTCGGGGTCCTATGTATTTCTTCGGTATGGATATTTGAATCCCTTTCTAGGTTTGGAAAGTTTTCTTACAGAATTTCATGAAATAAATTATCAATGCCCTTATTATTTTCTGCCTTTTCTGGGATACCAGTTATTCAAATTTTGGGGTGCTTGATGGTATGCAGTATTTCTCATATAGTATCCTCATTTTTCTTGTTTGTTTTCTCAATCTTACTGATACTTTTTTCAAGGTCAGAGTTTTTGTCATCTGCATTCAAGATTTGCTCTTCTTTGAGATCTAATATACTTTTAATACTTTCAAGGGAGGTATAAATTTCCTGTATCACATTCTATATCCCTAACAGTCTATCTCGTTCTTTTTTAAGGTGTCTATTTCTTTTTTCAAATAATGAAAGGACTTCCTCATCTCCTGGAGGTTATTGTCTCTTTACTCTTGCATCTCAGTTAGTTTGGTCACCACAAATATTCTGAAGTGCTTATCCGACATGTCCACGACATCCATTGTATTGTCTGTGGGTGAAGTGAGGTTGACGTTTTGCCTAGAGGAAGACATTTTGTTGATCGTTTATGTTTCTTGTGCCTCTAGGATGGTTCCTAGTCATTTGTTCCTAACTTATTCAAGGTTCCTTTGAATGTACAATGATGTACAGGGGTAGAAAATTGGCTATCTCTCTTCTAGTCTGGCTCCCTGCTGCTCAGCGGTACTGCACACTATTGTCACAGGGCGTGGGTGACCAAAAGACCTCCCTCTTTCTAAAGAGTGGTGAAACTCCAATTGAGATAATGAGCTTAAACTCATGAGCAAATAAATAAATGATCTCGAGGTACGCAATGCGCTATTAAAAACCCAGAAGTTCAGAGAGTCTGAAGGCGGGTGGAAGAAGGGGGATGAGCCACAGGTCCCATCCTCTAGGGCCAACAGCCACAGGCAGCCCGGTGTCTGGCAATGCCACTTGAACCAGTCCCTGGATGGGGTGGGGGAGGGGTGCAAGTTTGTCTTAAGGTCCCAAGACATAAACCTGAGGTCCAAAGGCGAGTATGGGAGGATGAACCACATGTTCCGGCTAGGGCTTGCAGCCACAAGCAGCCTGGTGGTGTCTGGCGATGCCACTTGAACTGAATTGTCTCCTGCGGGGGCGGGGAGGGGTGCAAGTTCATCTTAAAGTCCCAAGACACAAACCTGAGTGTCACAAAGAGAGAATTCCTAACATCACAAGGAAAGAGAATTAAGAGTCAAGGTGTGACATAGAAATATAGTGGCTTATGGTCTGGGATGGTGCCAGGGACAATAAAGGTTCCCTGGTAAGAATCCTACTCACAGAGATATGCACACAAAGCTACATTTTCAATGCATTTAATAACAAACAAGTCATAGGGGAAATACATTTACAAACTCAGCAAATAAGGGATAAGTCAACAAGGGTGCAGCTCATCCTAGACTGGTGGCAGAAGGTCATGACATGGGTTCTAGCATTCGAGAGAGGAGTCAATGCCGAACCAGATTCTAGGCACAATCGAGGAGGAGCGGCAAACAGGAAGAGACAGCTCGAACTAGCATACGTTGGTACCAGCAGCTAGCCCGTGCAGATGTTTTATAATGGTTGTTAGGTCTGAGACCAGGGCAGGACTCAGTCCCATCTCAAGTAAGCAGTAAGACCAGGGGATGACTCAGGTAGCTCCATCTGGAGTAAGCAGTGAGACCAGGGGATGACTCAGGTAGCTCCATCTGGAGTAAGCAGTGAGACCAGGGGAGGACTCAGTTAGCTCCATCTGGAGTAAGCAGTGAGACTAGGGGAGGACTCATTTAGCTCGGCCTCACAGTTTGAAGTCTGAGATTAAGGGAGGACTCAGCTCCGTTCTTGGGGGAAAAGTCTGTTCTGGCCACTCAGAATACCGAGCGGCAGTTCCAAGGAGTGTCTGTGGAGGCCCTGGTTCTATAGGCCATCTGGGTGTGTCTAGCTTCCTTATCGTGGCTTTGCAGCCATGGTGCGCTGCCTGTGCATCTCGAGATCAGTTAGGATGGTGCTAATACATGTCATGTCACAACATGGTGGTGCTTTATAAGATGGTTCTACTTATGCTAAGCCAACCTTGTAGTTCTGTCTACGATATAACACTGAGGTACAAAGGCGAGTGGTGATGGTGGGGGCTATGAGCCATGGCCTGGCTGTTAGCGTCTGCATCCACAGGGAGCCTGGTGTCCAGCAATGCTGCTTTAACTGGTGTCTGGATTGGGTGGGGAGGGGCGCAAGTTCATCTTAAGGGACCAAGACACATACCTGAGGTCCAAAGGTGTGTGTGTGCGGGGGGGGGGATGAGCCACATGGCCAGCAGTTAGGGCCTGCAGCCACAGGCAGCCTGATGCCTGGCACTATGGCTTGAAGCAGTCTCCAGGTGTTTATGTTGTTTCTTATGAGTTCAAGTCTTCTATCCCTTGTTCTCCTTGAGAACAATCTGTAAGATTAATTCAGATATGTCCTTCTACCTTATACTTTACAGTCTTGGATCTTCAAGATGCCTTTTCCGTATATCCTTACCACCTGATTCCCAATTTCTATTTGTCTTTAGATTTAAAAATCTGATTGAAAGTACACTCACATTTTATATTTTGTTTGTGAAAATAAACACATCCCTTGGACTTTCACAAAAATTTAAAAAAACACTGCTTTAGCCTTATATGTCCTAAATCAGAAATTAAGTCATGTTAGTTCAAGTTATTATTTGTTTTTATTACGTTATTTAAGATGGCAAAGCATCACTCGTATGTGTTGTTTTAATGTCACTGACAATTATGAAAAAATTAATAAATACATACAAATCCAGGGCAAACTCAATGGAATCAGGAATAGCCAAGCTCCTTTCTATCCTTTTGAGATCTGTAATAATTTTTCTCATATGCCTTTTTGGACCTTGCAAAATCTGTTAACTAAATTTGTTCCTTTTTGCCTAGATGTCCTGAAGCTTCAGATGTCTCTTCAAGTTTTCACGGCTGTATCTTCTGTGAGCAGCTATCGGAAACCCCTAGACAGACCTCTGATGGAAGCTCCCTGCCATCCCTGTCAAATTCCCAACCTCAGCATGAAGTAGCCAGAGCAGTCTTTATTCCCTCTTCCTCTAGTGGCAGCTGGAGGTACTTCTTCAGAGCAGGAAGGAGACAGGATTTGGACCCCATTTACAGGTAGATAGGGAAGGGGCCCTGAGAGAAAGTCACTATGTTTTTCTTTTTAATGGAGTCTGTAGTAGGCAGTTAGCTAGTAATGAGCAGCTGCCCTAAGAGAATGGTAGAAGGATACATGTCACATCGATTACAATTATTAAGAGTTATAATAGGACCCTCTGTAGAATGTTTTCTTTCCACTCAGTTTCTGGCAACAGAAAGGCGAGGCAAATACCTTAGTATATCTGAGGAAGACACATAGAGAGATTGTAAATTTTCCTCTTATTTTTCCTCATAAATATAAAAAGACCCAACTAGTATTTTGGTCAATATCTTGATTTCCATGTGGGCAAAAAAACTAATTGGGCAGTTTATCCTAGTTAGGCATCATGGCTCACACTGGGCATGCACAGTTAGGTAATTAAGTTTCTCAATTTTTTTTTTTTACTTATGAGAGTGCTGCACAAGCACAGAAGAAAGCCTGTAAATTTAAACAAAGAACATAGATAGTATGACAGATCTTATACTGCTAAATATTTATTATCACCTAATATAACCAGTTCCAAACGCAGTTGCTACCTAGCCACCTGCCTGCCCAAAAGATTTTTGTGGCTTTATTTGGCACCTAGGGACAGGCCTCTAATTTTAGTGATCTGGACTCAAAGAACAAAGAACTTCACACAATGCAGCTCAACACTCTCTTATCCTATGACTTTTTTTTTCTATATAATCTGATTAATGCACCAGGTATACCCCTTTCATATATGTATATCTAAAGAATTTATAACTCCACACTAATAAGGCAGAAGAGACGGATATTGAGCACACAGACAGATTAAGGCCAAGATGGAGTTACAGTGGCTAAGTTTTCAAAGCCAAAACCTGGCTGTATTGAGACAAAGCAACGGCAACTAAGGGCAACCAGAAGTACAGGACACTACCGTCTGCTGACCCCACAAAGAATAGGGTAATAAATCACTCAGACTACCATGTAACCATTTTCTACAGCCTGCTTCCTTATCAGAAAGCCAGTCCAATGCTTGGATGGCTAGATAGATATAAACCCCTCGTCTCTAGCAACCTCTTTGGCAACACATTCAGACTCCCTTCCATTGCATTGGAAGCTTTTTCTTCTTTCCTAATAAATTCCATTTTCCTTTCCTCTCTATGTCTGTGTCTCTTATTCTTCCTGAGCGTAGGACAAGAATTGACTTGGGTGTTGGGTCTGATCACCCAGCACTCCCATCTCACCGGTACTGAAATTTGAGACACACGGTCCTTCTGGGTTCTCTACTGGCCTGTAAGACTTTTTCTAGGGGGGGAGGGGGAGGAATACCCTGTTTTGATTATCACAGCTTTGTATTATATTTCAGGAGTAAGGGAGTGAGATGCCTCCAGGCTCATGCAAAAGGTTGCCTGGTTGCCATGGTACCTGGCAACCAACTAAACTACTTTAGGTTAGTTTAACTTCTTGTCTCACACAAAGAATTAGAGATATAAACACTGGGAGGAATAATAAAGCTGGGGTTTATTAGGAGGAAGAAAAGCAAGCTCTCATCAAGCAGGGAAGGATCTCAAAAACTGAATTGCCACTGAGGGACTAAGTTTTGGGACTTTAGAAGGAGAAATAAGAACTTTTAGTTAGAAGGAGAAATAAGACTTTTTTCTTCTTTTCTTTTTTCAAAGATACTTAGGTGATTTGTGCTTCTCTTTTGGTGTATGGAAAATAACCCTAATGCATATGGGTCCTAATGATTTCTGTTTATCTTTATTAATAGATTAAGGCCCATAAAATTTCTGGTTTCAATCTCAGCTCTCACAAGCCAAGGACTCATCCTCCATTGACCTTGTCATTTTCCGCTTTGATGATGTTAATTATGTCTCTACCTTAAGGGTTTTGTTTGTAAGCACTATAGGAATGTTAGATTTACAACACATTTGCTTTTATCAGATACTGACAGGCTCTGTAATTAAGATGTTTCATTACAAGGGAATGCCACATTGTCTTTGGTCAGCCTCCCCTGCAGTTTCTCCATTTCCCCAAAGTATATTTGTTGCAGAAACAGACTTCCAATATACCAAATGCCACTTGAAGAGTAGGAGAACTCAGGTTTATTATACCAGAAAACCCAGAGTTCAGACTCAAAACTCAAGGCCCTGATTTGGGGTGGGATAAGAGGTTATATTGGTTTCTAACAGGGAAGGTCAGCATGATAAGCACATAGGCATAAGTGATGGATGGTGGAGGGGGGAACGCTGCAAACATTACAAACCATAAGGAATTCAAAATTCAGACCAGACATATTCTTCACAGATCTAGAAAAGACAATCATAAAATTTGTCTGGAATCATAAAAGACCCCGTATTGCCAAAATAATTCTGCACAAGAAGAGTGGAGTGGGCAGCATCTCACTCCATGACCCAGAAGTATACTACAAAGCTGTGGTAATCAAAACAGCATGGTACTGGCACAGAAACAGACATGTGGACCAATGGAAAAGAATAGAGTCCCCCAAAATAAATTTCCAAACATACAGTCAACTGATTTTTCACAAGGGATACCAGTCAATACAGTGGGAAAAGGAAAACTTCTTTGGCAAATGGTGCTGGAAAAACTGGATTTCCACCTGTGGAAAGATGAATCTGAACCCTACCTCTCACCTTTGAAAAAAATCAAGTCAAGGTGGATCAAAGATCTAAATCTAAGACTTCAAACTGTAAAATTGCTCCTGTAAAACATTGGGGAAACTCTGGAAAACATTGGGGTATGCACTTCTTAAATAAGAACCCCAAAGTATAGTCAATAATCCCCAAAATAGACAAGTGAGATTACATCAGACTAAGAAGTTTCTTCATGGAAAAGACACAGTAATTATTGAAAATGGGCAGTCCTTGGAATGGGAAAATATTTTTGTAAACTATGAGTCAGATAAGGGACTGATAACCAGAATATACAAGGAACTCAAGCAGCTATTTGGAAAAAAGCAGATCAACCCTATTAAGGGATGGGAGAATGAGTTGAAAAAAACACTCTCTAAAGATGACATATGAATAGCCAAAAGGCATATGAAAAAATGCTCAGTGTCCCTTATTGTAAGGAAAATGCAGATCAAAACAACAACGAGATACCACCTAACCACAGACAGAATGACTAAGATTTTTTTTTGAGAGGTTTTTTTTACGCTATAGGGCGCGTGCGCTTGCCAGACAGACATAGAGAGACATAGAGACAGAAAGCGAGAAATCACCCCCCAGGGGGATGGTCACACCGCAATCCCTTCTCCTCCATTCTCCTCTCGGGATCTTGGGCACGCACGCACACGAGCCCGGCG
>NW_006160139.1:1435916-1463422 GCF_000334495.1 Tupaia belangeri chinensis | reverse complement strand
TATTCACAATTGCTAAGACATGGAACCAACCCAAATGTCCACCAACAGATGAATGGATTGAAAAACTGTGGCACATATATTCTATGGGATGCTTTTGACAGAAAGTGGAAGAATATGGAAGATTTACTACTGAGTGAAGCAAGCCAGGCTATGAAGGAAAGACATTGTATGTCCCAACTTAATATATACCGAGTGTCCACATTCTATGACTGAAACTGATTGATTAAAGGATATAGAAGCACAGTAAATGGATGTGAATACCAGATATAGTGTGTGTGAAAGAGTCTGAGGAAGGGCATTTAGAAGAAAAATAGGCAAAGCATTAATGGGACAAAAGAAATATAGTATTATCAGTTGAAGATAATTTTACAGTTTTATCAACTGGACTAGGGTGAAATCTTCACATGTTGAAACATTCACTTCTTAAGCTAAATAATGTGACTGAATGTATAAAAGAAAAGGAAATAAAAATAATTTTTAAAATTCAGCTTTCCTTCTCCTTTGAGCATGATGACCTCTCCTCCTTAGGTAGGCTTCAACTGCTGAGCATCTTCCCCTCCTTAGCTGACCTTCAGCTGCTGAGCTGTGTTGCTTGTCTTCTATAAATACAGGTGGCTTTGATGGCCATTTCCTGCCTCATACTCATCTGAGATACAGCCTATAGTTACTATAGGCAATAGAAAGGCCATGATGTTTACATTCTTGGGGCTAGAAACACTGTCTCAAAACCAGCATTCTACTTTGTCTATGAATTTGACTACTCTAGGTACTTCATAAGAGTGGAATCAATCAGTGTTTCTATTGAAAGGGCATATTCAGTACTTCCTAGATGTCTTGGGAAGGGCACATTCTAGGCTTCCCAGATACTTCAAGAATTTTCTTTTTAAGGGATCAATCTTCAGACCTTTTTATGTTATCTTGGGCTGTACTAGAGAGAGAGCAGGTCTCCCCAAGCCTTCAGTACCTTTGACAGGAAGGGAGTGAGGACTGAAGTGTCAACTTCAGTCTGGTCTGTCCTGATGGGAAGGGATATGCCCTGGTTGGGAACTCCTTAGGATCAGGGAAAGGTTTACATATAAAAGGAGGGAAGAAAATGGGGGCTATAAAGGAGGGAAGAAAGGGGATCTTATTGCAGATGGCTGACTCAGTCAGTCAGTAATAATAAGGAAACAATCCAAGTGTTGTAAAAGATCACCTGGCACTCTGTATCAGTACCACCTTAATGGCCCCACCCTAACTCCCTTTCCTATAAAAGTCCCTAGATGGATTCAGCAGGTGGTGTAGTGGTTAAGGTGCTGGACTCCCACATGGTCGACTGTGGTTCAATGCCCAGACCTCAAGGCTTGAAACTCTCACTGGGCAGGTGTGCATGTGTGCCCAAAATCCCAAGAGGAGAATGTAAGAGAAGAGATTGTGACATGGCCATCTTCCCTGGAAGTAACTTCTCATTCTCTCTCTCTCTCTCTCTCTCTTTGTGTGTTTGTGTGTGTGTCTGGCAAGTGCACATGACCTAGAGCAAAAATCTCTCTTAACAAAAGTCTCTAGCCTCTACTTTTCAGGGCCCAATACAACTCTCTATGTCTGGTCCCTTCTACTCCATGGGATAAATCTTTTCTATTTGCTTACTATCTTGAGTCTTTGATTTCTTTCACAGCCCACAACACAAACCACCCTAACATTTGTGACTGGCTTATTTCACTTAATCCTGGAGTTTATTTATGTTGTAAATCAGAATTTCCTTTTTTTTTAAAGGCTGAATAATATTCCATTGTGTTTATATACCACATTGTGTTTGTTCAGTTATCCACTAATGGGCAGTTGGGGCATTTCCAACTTATGACTATTGTGAATAATGCTACCATGATAATGACTATTAGATTCATTACAAGGGAATGCCACACTGAATGAATTTCCATGAAGGCTATTATACTTCTGTAAGTTGTTTGTAATGCCCTGGGAAAGTGTGGGTCACCTGCTCCAGGAAATGCTCTTCCTGACTGTGAGAGTCAAGGCCCAATGGCTGCAGATAAGACCAGCCCCAAATTCTCCCATGTGCACAAAACCCTTCCTTACCCTCCCCACCTGCTTCATGAGCCCTTACAAGTCGGCTGTCAGGTTTGTTCAGGGCCCAGGATTTAGAGTCTGAATATCCCTGGTTCTGCTGACATAATATACCTGAGTTCTACTCTCCAACTGGCACTTGGTCTCTTGGTGGTCTGTTTCTGCAACATTTCTAGTTCCTTGACCAGGCTTGGTAGAAGCCTTCACAATCAGGACAGAAAAGGCATGTGAGGTGGCCAAGGCTCTCCTCTGTGCCATGGACCGGCATTAATTACTGGAGCCAATTTTGGTCCTGCGTTTGTCTCTGAAATATCTCAAATAATGACTAAGGCACTGAGTCTAAAGTGGAATCTCTACACTGCATATCACCCCCAGAGTTCAGGACAAGTTGATCAAATGAACCGAATTCTCAATTCTACCCTGGTCAAATTGTGTCAGAATATAGATATGCCCTGGTTAGACTTACTTTCACTAGCACTCCTCCAGGTGCAGTGTATCCCTGGGAAACTTGGCTTTCAAGATCCTGTTTGGATAGCTCCTGCCTGTCTTGGCTAAGATCAAAGGAGATGTTTGGCAATTTGGGAAGTTGAACCTATCCTGTCACCTACAGGCACTAAGCAAATTTTTCCAAGGGATGACCCAACATAGGCTAGAAAGGACTCCACTCCCTCTAGGCAATTAGGTCCACCTGCACAGGCCAGGTCATACAGTCTGGGTAAAAAGTTGGAAAAAGGAACCCCTTCAGCCTACATGGATAAGATCATATGTTGTTCTCATCACTCCTACTGCCATTAAAGTTATCCTACCCCGTGGATACACTTTTATATACCACATTGTGTTTGTTCAGTTATCCACTAATGGGCAGTTGGGGCATTTCCAACTTATGACTATTGTGAATAATGCTACCATGATAATGACTATTAGATTCATTACAAGGGAATGCCACACTGAATGAATTTCCATGAAGGCTATTATACTTCTGTAAGTTGTTTGTAATGCCCTGGGAAAGTGTGGGTCACCTGCTCCAGGAAATGCTCTTCCTGACTGTGAGAGTCAAGGCCCAATGGCTGCAGATAAGACCAGCCCCAAATTCTCCCATGTGCACAAAACCCTTCCTTACCCTCCCCACCTGCTTCATGAGCCCTTACAAGTCGGCTGTCAGGTTTGTTCAGGGCCCAGGATTTAGAGTCTGAATATCCCTGGTTCTGCTGACATAATATACCTGAGTTCTACTCTCCAACTGGCACTTGGTCTCTTGGTGGTCTGTTTCTGCAACATTTCTAGTTCCTTGACCAGGCTTGGTAGAAGCCTTCACAATCAGGACAGAAAAGGCATGTGAGGTGGCCAAGGCTCTCCTCTGTGCCATGGACCGGCATTAATTACTGGAGCCAATTTTGGTCCTGCGTTTGTCTCTGAAATATCTCAAATAATGACTAAGGCACTGAGTCTAAAGTGGAATCTCTACACTGCATATCACCCCCAGAGTTCAGGACAAGTTGATCAAATGAACCGAATTCTCAATTCTACCCTGGTCAAATTGTGTCAGAATATAGATATGCCCTGGTTAGACTTACTTTCACTAGCACTCCTCCAGGTGCAGTGTATCCCTGGGAAACTTGGCTTTCAAGATCCTGTTTGGATAGCTCCTGCCTGTCTTGGCTAAGATCAAAGGAGATGTTTGGCAATTTGGGAAGTTGAACCTATCCTGTCACCTACAGGCACTAAGCAAATTTTTCCAAGGGATGACCCAACATAGGCTAGAAAGGACTCCACTCCCTCTAGGCAATTAGGTCCACCTGCACAGGCCAGGTCATACAGTCTGGGTAAAAAGTTGGAAAAAGGAACCCCTTCAGCCTACATGGATAAGATCATATGTTGTTCTCATCACTCCTACTGCCATTAAAGTTATCCTACCCCGTGGATACACTACACCTAGGTCAAGCCAGCAATGCCTCAAGAAGAGCCAGGAACTTGGATAGTTCAGAAACATCCAGACAAACCTTTGAGTGTGACATTCCAAAAGATAAAAATATGCATCCCAGCTGCAGCTAATCCTTAGCTAGCTGCTCGACATATGGCAGAAGCTTGAGAAATCTATAACCCTGCTTTGGTCACTCTGCAAGCTGACAAATATTTGCGCAGCAGAAGATTGAGGATGCATTTCCCCAGAAAACATGTATGAGCTGCCCTGAGTGTTCCCAGGCCATTTGTAATAACCCCTAAATCATAATCCCGTTTGTTGCATAACTCTCTTTGTTTTTTGTTATAGGCCTGGCTGTTACAGCCCTGACTGATTGGAAATGGGATGGAAATTTCCTGCTAACATTTCCCTACCCATCATGTATAGGAGGTTTCACCAATGTTTGGTTATAGTTATCCTGCTTCTTGCTGAGAGCCACCCCAAGTTTCCAGAGCAAGCTTGCCAGCCTGTTAAAAAAGGTATGAAGATGGTCAGGATGGGTGGCAAAGCAGTAAAAGACCTCCCAGGTCTCCCACCTCTCATCCTAGGAGGGACTAACCAATTAGTGTTGATAGCTAAAATGTTTGTTCAGGTGGCATGCTATGACCAAAAACAAGCTTAGAAATGTTTTAATGGTAACAAGACATACTGGAGGGTCCAATCAAAGGGAGAACATGCCAGATATCAATGACCACAAAGGGACAAGTATTTCTGCATAACTGTAACCACTCATTGAAGGTGTAGTGATGAGGGTGGGCTCCAAGACCAGGGTTTCAAGGGAGAGATTGAGAAGGTCATCCAACATGTCACACCAAAATAGCCAACCCCATGCCCACTACAAATTCCTCAACCCTGATGGCCCAACCCCCCAGTTAGATGCCAGAGTATTTCAGTTGATCAGTGCCACCTACCATTCACTGAACTTCACCTTTCCTGTGCTGACCAAAGGTTGCTAGTTACATCTACAATCTACCCTTTCCCAATACCTTGCCACCCTATATCAGAAATCAACTTCACCTAGGTGGCTCAGGCCAATTGCACCTCTGTCCTAATAGGCATAATAGTTACACATCTAAAACTCATGCATCCAGCAGGCAGTTGCCTTGATAATCTTACTGGTTGGATTGAAGAGGGCAGCCTCACAAAGATTACAATCAAACAACCTCCCTGGATGCCGGGGTCAAGCCTCGGCGGGGGTGGGTTATCTCATCGGAGGCAGTGCAGGAAGGAAAGACTGAGGCCTCGGCGCCATTTTCGTGCACATCTTCAGTCAGACACCCCCAGAGATTGCCCTCTGAAGAGTGACAACTGCTAGGAATTATAGTACCTTTTTATTGAAAATGTGATACATGCAAGTAAATGGGTGAGGGGCTACATGTTCTAATAATCAGTTCATAAAGTTTTAACAATAGGGAACATAGATTCCATTCAGGGTTGGATTAAGGGCAAGTCTATTACAGTTCAGCAATTGTTTGTTTGTTGTAGGCAGGTCTTTGGGAACTTCATGGAATGCTGTTTTGGGAAATAGCCTCCAGCAAGCAGAGTTAATTATCAGTTGATGCTCAGTGGCAGCCATCTTGTGATTACTGAGTACTATGCTAAGAAGAGAAAATCTCAAGTATAGGTATTAGTTATTATGGATCTCAATAAAGAATGATACTTATATAATTTTATAGGGATCTAAAACTTAATTTAAGGAAACCTAATATATTTATCTATTTCACTTGATGAGGGGGCGGGTGTCCTGGGCCAGTTTCGGCCTAATCCTATTTTATGTAAAGAAAAGATTATTTTTAAGCTTATGTTAAATGTATCTTGAAGGGCCTTCCAAAGATCAAGAAGATTATTTCTGCCTAGATAGAACTTCAGCACGCCCTCTATTGTGACCGCAGGGATGAAGCATTGTAATTAACAGTAGGTGGTCAGGATTCTCAATTCTACCCTGGTCAAATTGTGTCAGAATATAGATATGCCCTGGTTAGACTTACTTTCACTAGCACTCCTCCAGGTGCAGTGTATCCCTGGGAAACTTGGCTTTCAAGATCCTGTTTGGATAGCTCCTGCCTGTCTTGGCTAAGATCAAAGGAGATGTTTGGCAATTTGGGAAGTTGAACCTATCCTGTCACCTACAGGCACTAAGCAAATTTTTCCAAGGGATGACCCAACATAGGCTAGAAAGGACTCCACTCCCTCTAGGCAATTAGGTCCACCTGCACAGGCCAGGTCATACAGTCTGGGTAAAAAGTTGGAAAAAGGAACCCCTTCAGCCTACATGGATAAGATCATATGTTGTTCTCATCACTCCTACTGCCATTAAAGTTATCCTACCCCGTGGATACACTACACCTAGGTCAAGCCAGCAATGCCTCAAGAAGAGCCAGGAACTTGGATAGTTCAGAAACATCCAGACAAACCTTTGAGTGTGACATTCCAAAAGATAAAAATATGCATCCCAGCTGCAGCTAATCCTTAGCTAGCTGCTCGACATATGGCAGAAGCTTGAGAAATCTATAACCCTGCTTTGGTCACTCTGCAAGCTGACAAATATTTGCGCAGCAGAAGATTGAGGATGCATTTCCCCAGAAAACATGTATGAGCTGCCCTGAGTGTTCCCAGGCCATTTGTAATAACCCCTAAATCATAATCCCGTTTGTTGCATAACTCTCTTTGTTTTTTGTTATAGGCCTGGCTGTTACAGCCCTGACTGATTGGAAATGGGATGGAAATTTCCTGCTAACATTTCCCTACCCATCATGTATAGGAGGTTTCACCAATGTTTGGTTATAGTTATCCTGCTTCTTGCTGAGAGCCACCCCAAGTTTCCAGAGCAAGCTTGCCAGCCTGTTAAAAAAGGTATGAAGATGGTCAGGATGGGTGGCAAAGCAGTAAAAGACCTCCCAGGTCTCCCACCTCTCATCCTAGGAGGGACTAACCAATTAGTGTTGATAGCTAAAATGTTTGTTCAGGTGGCATGCTATGACCAAAAACAAGCTTAGAAATGTTTTAATGGTACCAAGACATACTGGAGGGTCCAATCAAAGGGAGAACATGCCAGATATCAATGACCACAAAGGGACAAGTATTTCTGCATAACTGTAACCACTCATTGAAGGTGTAGTGATGAGGGTGGGCTCCAAGACCAGGGTTTCAAGGGAGAGATTGAGAAGGTCATCCAACATGTCACACCAAAATAGCCAACCCCATGCCCACTACAAATTCCTCAACCCTGATGGCCCAACCCCCCAGTTAGATGCCAGAGTATTTCAGTTGATCAGTGCCACCTACCATTCACTGAACTTCACCTTTCCTGTGCTGACCAAAGGTTGCTAGTTACATCTACAATCTACCCTTTCCCAATACCTTGCCACCCTATATCAGAAATCAACTTCACCTAGGTGGCTCAGGCCAATTGCACCTCTGTCCTAATAGGCATAATAGTTACACATCTAAAACTCATGCATCCAGCAGGCAGTTGCCTTGATAATCTTACTGGTTGGATTGAAGAGGGCAGCCTCACAAAGATTACAATCAAACAACCTCCCTGGATGCCGGGGTCAAGCCTCGGCGGGGGTGGGTTATCTCATCGGAGGCAGTGCAGGAAGGAAAGACTGAGGCCTCGGCGCCATTTTCGTGCACATCTTCAGTCAGACACCCCCAGAGATTGCCCTCTGAAGAGTGACAACTGCTAGGAATTATAGTACCTTTTTATTGAAAATGTGATACATGCAAGTAAATGGGTGAGGGGCTACATGTTCTAATAATCAGTTCATAAAGTTTTAACAATAGGGAACATAGATTCCATTCAGGGTTGGATTAAGGGCAAGTCTATTACAGTTCAGCAATTGTTTGTTTGTTGTAGGCAGGTCTTTGGGAACTTCATGGAATGCTGTTTTGGGAAATAGCCTCCAGCAAGCAGAGTTAATTATCAGTTGATGCTCAGTGGCAGCCATCTTGTGATTACTGAGTACTATGCTAAGAAGAGAAAATCTCAAGTATAGGTATTAGTTATTATGGATCTCAATAAAGAATGATACTTATATAATTTTATAGGGATCTAAAACTTAATTTAAGGAAACCTAATATATTTATCTATTTCACTTGATGAGGGGGCGGGTGTCCTGGGCCAGTTTCGGCCTAATCCTATTTTATGTAAAGAAAAGATTATTTTTAAGCTTATGTTAAATGTATCTTGAAGGGCCTTCCAAAGATCAAGAAGATTATTTCTGCCTAGATAGAACTTCAGCACGCCCTCTATTGTGACCGCAGGGATGAAGCATTGTAATTAACAGTAGGTGGTCAGGTCGGGGGACTTTCAAGAAATCTTATTACATACTCAAGATGTATGAGAGAGCTATGTAATTGTTTTACAGTAGTATATCAGGGAGTCAGAGGGGGTCGCTTCCCAGCAAGGCTACCACAGTCTCCGGAGCATACAGTAAGTGGCCTTGCCAACATGCTGAGTCGAACCAAGCTTTGCTCATAGGTCGGGGGGCATACAGCAGCAGTCTTGCCAACGTGCTGAGCCAACCAAAGCTGTGCTCAAAGGCCGAAGGCTCAAACAGATCCTGGGGCCCCACTGGGTCAGACTCCTCCACCTGGACAGCACCAATTCACCTGCAGCCCTTGGAGGGGGTTCTACTTTGTCTATGGAATGTTCTCCTGTCAGTGCCTTCCAAGCATCTGGAAAAGAATTTGCACATTGGCTATCTTGATGCCCCCAGATTAACATTATGCCCAGTAATTCAACCCTGGAGATACCCCTGGCATACGCCTTTGTAAAAAGGGATATTCAGGTCATTCCTCTGCTCCTCAGGCTAGGCATTGCTGCAGGAGGTGAGACTGGAGTTGGAGAGGTAGCCACCTCAACAACTTATAATCATAAAATGAACCAAGAACTAGAACATAGAATTTAGCAGGTGACCCAAACCATGATAGCACCCAAGATCTTGACTCCTTAGCTGAGACTGTCTTACAAAACAGGAGAGGGCTGGTTAGACCTGTTTATGCCAGGAAAATGGGGGCTCTGCCTGTTTCTTGGGGAAGGAGCACTGTTTCTACACCAATAATTCAGATGCTGTTAAGGATATGGCCCAACAACTCCACAACCAGATGACAAGGAAGTGACAGGATGCTGCTGATTCATGGGAGGGTTGAAGTGGCCTCTGGCAGTGAGCTCCTTGGCTCTTGACCCTATTCGGCTCCCTATTAACTGTGCTTCTAGTTTTGACTTTTAGCACTTGCTTACTCAATCTCTTCACCTTCATCTCCTGCAGTATGGAAGCCATCAAGTATTAGACGTTGGTTACCTCCAGACCTGGCATGCAGATGTATCAGGCACTAAACCACCAGGTTGAGTCTCCTTAACAGATTTTTGAGGGGACTCAAAAAGGGGAAATGATATGGATTCTATTTGGCATCTGTAACCTGCTTGCAAGTCAGGGTATCTTGTTTTTATTTGGATTTCAGTACGTGCCTAACCAAATGCTGTCTGCTTCTGTAAGCTGCTTGTAATGCCCCGGGACAGTGATGTGTCACCCTACTCTATAAAATGCTCTTCCTCATTGTGAGCAACTGGACCCAATGGCTACAGATAACAAGACTGGCCCAAATTAGCTCAAACCAAATTCTCCCACACATGTGGGCTACTTTATGGTATGTTCATTCTTCTCGCTAAGTTTTATGCCTAAAGTGAGAATGTGTTCATAGATAAGTTTACATCAACAGTATTTACTATTGAAAGTATTTAGTTTAATTAAGATTATCTGTGAATCAATAAAATGTAGGGGAAAAAACCATGGAAAGCAACTATAGATATCAGAGACATTGTGGGAGGAGGGTGGGAAATGACAGAGGGTGAAAGGGAAGGAATCAAGGGGGACAAAAAAGAAGTAAAATATACCAAAAAAAGACAAGAAACAGAAAATTGTTTATTGAATATAACATGTGGGACCAGCAGTTAGCATAATGGCTATGTTCGTAGTCGACCGCGGTTCGAGTCCCGGACCCGGTGGCTTAAAACTCACGCCAGGCATGTGTGCGTGCATGCCCAAGATCCCAAGAAGAGAATGGAGGAGAAGGGATTGCAGCATGGCCATCCCCCCTGGAGAGTGATGTCTCACTTTCTATCTCTGTCTTTCTGGAAGCGCACGTGCCCTATAGCAGAAAACCTCTCAAAAAAAAAAAAAAAGAATATAACATGTATGGTAAAATCTTTGACTGAGCCAATATACAGTGTGTTCTGGATAGAAATGTATTTTGTATGCTGCAATGATATACAGTGAATGAATGCAAAATAAATAAAAAGGAAATTTACTAGTATCTACTTTCTAGAGGAGGTCATATATATGCCTTACAACAGTGCCTGGTGTGTTGTTAAGTGCTCAGAGATTCTCAGAAATTATTATTTTATTTGAAATATTTGAAATAAGGCACTCCATTTTTTTTTCATTTGTTTTGTAACTATTGAGGACCATGAATCTATGAGCAGCAGAAAGTCATCTTTGTTAACACTTACAGAAAACCTGGTGACAACAAGCCCATAGAAAATAAAGCAGAGATAAGAGATTGAGGAAGATGAATCCCTGCAACATTGTCTAGATCCTCAGATTTTTCTGTTCCCAAAACTAGTTGCAACCCCGGTTATCCTAGTTACCTACGGTGCCGATTAATTCTCTGCTCTTAAGTAAATATGAGTTGGGTGCTTGTGACTTTCATTTAATTAAAAAAATTTTTTTTTAGAAAATGCCCTACTGTTTTCTATAACTGCATTGTTTTACATTCTTATCAATAGCACATGTGTTTCAATTTCTCTATCTTTATTTTAAATGGATCTTTGTAGAATTCTATTTCTTCTTCTCCTTCTCCTCCTCTTCCTCTTCCTCTTCTTCTTCTTCTTTTTGCTCCATAACACTTTTACTATTGCTAATAGTCATAATAAGTTTGGATTTTATTCTGACGTCTGTCTCATAGCACTTTGCAAGCATAAAAAGCAATATAAACTCCCCACAAAGATTGCTTTATACAGCCAAAGCCATTTCCTGTGAAATGAAAGCCACTTGGTATTTAACCCACAAATACACTAGACAACAATTTAAGGCAAGAGTATGTAAAATTTTATTTCTTCTTCAAAATGTCTTCCTGATTTTTTGTTTACTTGCTATAGGGCATGTGCACTCATGGAAAAGAGAGAGAGAGAGAGTGAGAGATAGAGAAAGAATCACCTCCTGTGGGGATGGCCATACCACATTCCTTTCTCCTCAATTTTTCTCTTGGTATTTTTCCTCTTGTCATGCACACACAAGAGCCTAGCATGATTTTCAAGCCACCACATCTGGGATTCAAACCACACAGTAAACAAGACAAAAGGGGACACAGCTGCCTTAACCTCCATGCTGCCTGCTGGCCCCAGATTAAAAAAAAAATTATTTTAGTGCAAAAACTGTGCATTATAGTGATATTTTCCTTTGACTTTGCTAAGACATTCTCAAAAATAATGGGAAAAAAAGAGAGAAACACTTTAAATAGTGATGTTATATTGCCAGTAGTTTACTTCCAGATATACCAGCCTAGGCAGTATGACATAAATGAGTGTATTTGTTTTTATCCATACCCTAGTAGATATTGATTGTCCAGATTAGGCCTAGCTGCTGCAAGAGTGATAAACTATTTCAAAGATTCTAGTGAAAAAGCCGTAACCAGAGGAAGCTCTACAGTCTTCAGCCATCTTTGTCTTAAACCAGTACAGGAGACTTCACTGATTAACACAGTGCCTGAAATTAATGCTCTTTCACTGAACAGTGAAATGAGAAGGGAAGTCATTGCTGTTCAGTATTTGGGGATTGCCTGTATAAATATAACAGCAAAGCATTCTTGTCCCTCCAATAATAGTATTTGAAAATCTAAACAGTCAGTAAAAAAAAAAAAAACAAAACATAAGAATGTTCCCCAGGTTCGACTTCTAAATTCTTTCCACTTGGAGGTTGATCCAGAGGATTCCTCCTCTCATGACCACAGTCAGAAAGCTCAACCAATCCTGCTACTGGACTGTAACTCTATGCACTCTTCTGCCAGTATATTGTGGGAGCACATTCATGAAGAGTTCTGGGACTTCATCATATTTACAGGAAGGTTGAATGAGTGTTTTTGTGACTGCTTTCTAACACATGAATGAATATTTTGTGGAATTTAGTCCAAGACCCTTTCTGAAATAATCTTGGAAGCTATACATATACATATATGTGTATATATATGTGTGTGTGTGTATTTATTTTACTTTAAATATATATGTATTTTACTTTAAAAAGGTTGTAAATGATATACAATAAATTGCACACAAATGAGATATAATTGACATACAATACACTGCATGTATTACATTTGATAAGTTTTAGAAAAAATATACATCTGTGAAAACATCACCATAATCAAGATAATAAACATATTAGTTATCTTCAAAAGCTTCTGTGGGGACCAGCAGTTCGCGTAATGGCTATGTCGCTGGACTCCCATGTAGTGGACCGCGGTTTGCGTCCAAGACCAGGTGACTTAAAAAAAAAAACTCATGTCAGGCATGTGTGCATGCGTGCCCAAGATCCCAAGAGGAGAATGGAGGAGAAAGTATTGAGGCGTGCCCATCCTCCCTGGGGGGTGATTTCTCGCTTTCTGTCTCTCTGTCTGTCTGACAAACATGCACACCCTATGGCAAAAACCTCTCAAAAAAAAAAAAAAAAGCTTCTGTGTGCTGAAATCATCCCTCCCTCACACTTCTTAACTCAGACAACCACTAATCCACTTTATGTCAGTATTGATTAGTTTTTTCAAAATTTTGTAATATGGAGTCATGCAGTATAGATAGCATATAAGAAAACATCAACTCATCTACCATGGCCCAATAATTCCCCAGTTATCTTATAGGAACCTAGGGTACTTGGTTACTGGTCTACACAATAGATTTACTGAATTGGGTGCCCAGGGAAATAAGAGAGGAAACTGTGTTTACAAGATCCCAAGGGATTCTTAGGATTAGAAAAGAATTTTTGCTTTTGAATGCACTTTGCAGTTAGTATTTTCCTTAGAATCTGTTTTAATGCATTTCCAGCTGCTATAACAGAATGACAGAGTCTAGGTAAAACATAAATGATAGAAGTTTATTTGGCTCATAATGTTGGAGGCTAGAAAGTTCAAGAGCATGACGTTAGCTTCTGGTGAGGGTCAGCCCATAGTGGAAAACTGGAAGGGCAAGTGAGCCCATAAAACAGAGAAAATGAAGAATGAATTTAACTTTTTATCCACAGCCTGCTTAAGACATAACTAACCCACTCTCCTGTGGCAGCAGCATTAAACCATTCATGAAGATGGAGCCCTATGACTTTATCTCTTAAAGGTCTCACCTGTCAACACTACTGCATTAAGGATTAAATTTATTTTTAATTTTTTAACACTTTTAATTATTATTTTTATACATTTAATTGCTATACATCATCTAGCTTATATAGAGAATTTACTCAACATGAATTATACCTCAAATAAGTCCAGTTGAAAATACAATACACGACATCAACAGGGAAAAAAAAGTTCTGTGTCCCTCAAATGTCTTACCTTTCCATTTTTCCTCCCTAATTACCTTCCACAAACTTTTCCCTCTCGCACCTTCCTTCCTCACTGTCTCCAGTGTCCATAACTATTTTCAATGCTCTTATGTCCTCCAACCTTTCAGTTGCTCTCATAGTGTACAGTGTATGTTAAGTGGAGACATACGATTCCTCTCTTTCATAGCCTGACTGGCTTCACTCAGCAATAAATCTTCCATATTTATCCACTTGCTGTCAAATGTCAGAGTCTTGTTGTTTTTATGGCTGAAGAATAGTCCATGGAGTATATATAACACACTTTTTCAGTCTATTCATCAGTTCATGGACATTAGATTGGCTCCATGTTTTAGCCATTGTGAATAATGCCGCAATAAACAGATGTGCATGCACTTTTCTGACTGAGAATTTTCCTGCCTTTTGGGTAGATACCCAGGAGTGGAATTGCTGAATTATATGCTATAGATTTTTGTAAATTGATTTTGTATCCTGCCCACTTTAATGTATTCATTTATTGCTTCAAGAAGTTTTTTTCTTTGCGGGGGGGTGGGTGTGCAGCAGTTAGCGTAATGGCTATGTTGCTGAACTCCCAGTTAGCCGACTGTGGTTTGAGTCCTGAACCCGGTGGCTTAAACTCATGCCGGGCGTGTGTGCGTGCATGCCCAAGGTCCCGAGAGGAGAATGGAGGAGAAGGGATTGCGGCATGACCATCCCCCCTGAGAGGTGATTTCTCACTGTCTCTCGTCTCTCTCTGTCTTTCTGGTGAGCATACATGTCCTATAGCAAAAACCTTTCCCAAAAGAAAAAGAAGTTTTTTTTTGGATATCTTTGGGTCTTCTATGTATACAATCACATCATCTGCAAACAGAGATCATTTCAATTTTTATTTCCCAATTGAATGCTTTTTATTTCATTCTTATCTGATGGCATTGACTAGGACTTTCAGCACTATATTGAAAAGTAGGGGAGAGAGTGCACAGTTTTGTCTTGTACCAGTTTTTAGTGGAAAAGCTTTCAGCTTTTTCCCATTCTGTATAATCTTAGCTATAGATTTTTTCATAGTTGCTTTTATTATCCTGAAAAGTGATCCTACTACGCATATTTTGCTGAGAGTCTGAACTGTAAAAGAATGTTATATTTTGTCAAATGATTTTTCTGCATCAATTGAAATGATCATATGTCTTTAATCTTTCTTTTTTTTTATATGGTATGTTACGTTTATGGTTTCGCATATGTTGAACCACTCTTGCATCCCTGAAATAAAGCCTACCTGATCATGATGAATAATCTTTTTTATATGTTGGATATGATTTGCTAGTATCTTGTTGAGAATTTTTGCATTTATATTCATCAGAAATATTGGTCTGTATTTTTCCCTTTTTGTCGTTTCCTTATCAGTTTTGGGAAAGAGGGTGATAGAGACTTAATAAAATGAATTTGAGAGGGTTTCTCCCTTTTGTATCTTTAGAAATAATTTGAGGGGACCAGCAGTTAGCGTAGTGGCTATGTCGCTGGACTCCCATGTAGTCGACCGCGGTTCGAGTCCCAGACCTGGTGGCTTAAACTCACGCCAGGCGCATGTGCGTATGTGCCCAAGATCCCGAGAGGAGAATGGAGGAGAAGGGATTGTGGCGTGACCATCCCCCTTGGGGGGTGATTTCTCGCTTTCTGTCTCTATGTCTCTCTCTGTCTGTCTGGCGAGTGCACACGCCCTATAGCGAAAACCTCTCCAAAAAAAAAAAAAAGAAAAAGAAATAATTTGAGAAGCATGGGAGCTAACTCTTTTTTTAAAGTTTTGTAGAATTCAGAAGTGAAGCCATGAGCTCTTTGTTGGGAGGATATTCATTACTGATTCAATCTCATTACTTGTTATGGGTATATTCAGGCTTCCTATGTCCTCCTGTGTCAATCTTGGTAGGTTACATGTGTCCAGGAATTTGTCCATCTCATCCAGTTTTCTTCTTTGTTGGCATAGAGTCGCTCATAGTATTCTCTAGTGATGTTTTGCATTTCTGTTGTAATATTGCTCATTTCATTGCAAATTTTACTTATTTGGTTCTTTTCTCTCTTCTTCTTAATCAATCCAGCTTAGCAGTGGTCAATTTTGTTTTTATCTTTTCAAAGAACCAGCCTTTGCTTCCATTTATTTTCTGAATAGTTCATTTATTTTCTGTTTCATTTATTTCTGCTAGAATCTTCATTATTTATCTCCTGGCATTTTTGATTTTGTCGTTGTTTTCCATTTCCCTGCAGCATGATGTTAGTTAGTTAGTCTATTTGTCACCTTTCCATCTTCCTCGTATGTGCACTAATTGCTGTGAACTAACATAAACTTTAGAGAACATATCAAACCATGGCAGAATCTAAATAATGGTTTTTTTTTTTTTTGAGAGGTTTTTGCTATAGGGCGCGTGCGCTCGCCAGACAGACAGAGAGAGACAGAGAGACAGAAAGCAGGAAATCACCCCCCAGGGGAGATGGCCACGCCGCAATCCCTTCTCCTCCATTCTTCTCTGGGGATCTTGGGCACGCATGCACACGCACCCGGCGTGAGTTTAAGCCACCGGGTCCGGGACTTGAACCGCGGTTGACTACGTGGGAGTCCAGCGACACAGCCATTACGCCAACTGCTGGTTCCCTAAATAATGTTTTGATAGCAGAGACCTCATAAACATCTTATGTGATTTGAATCCTCTTCCAAAATAGTTTCCTTTTCACTTAGATTCTTTACAGTGAATGAAACCCAAATATTATTTACATGCAAGGAATAAAGGAATCCTGTGTGTTTTACCTCTTAGAATCTTTCTTTAGTCCTTCCACTTTTCTTTCTACCTAGCCACCTCTTTCAAGGAAAAAAAAAAAACTTAAAGCAAAATCTATAAAGCACAAAGGGGCCCAAATTTTTAGGACTGCTGTTGGCATTGCAGCCCAGATTAACATATTTCAGGTAACCTTGAACATGTTCACTGAAGTCTTATAATTCTCTGACAGGTTTTAAAGGCAAAAAACACAGAGGGAATGGTGGAGGGAGAGAGGACTACAGTAATTGTTTTGGAACAATTACCTTTGGCTAGCAGAATCAATAACAAGATTGCATGCATCCAAGTTGGACCGGCTGTCCAGATACTTATGGCAAGAAGTGTATACCCCAGAGATTTATGGGCAGATGTTTTTGCAGTAGTCCTTTCACAGGTTGCAGTGGTCTTTGGGCAAGGCTGTGGATCTGGCAGAGTACTTACCATAACAGTTCTTGTTATCAAGTGTGCTAGTGTGAGAAAACCCCTCCTCTGGGAACCAGCTATGGTTCGCGTCCCGGACCTGGTGGCTTAAACTCACGCCAGGCGCGTGTGCGTGTGTGCCCAAGATCTCGAGAGGAGAATGGAGGAGAAGGGATTGCGGCATGACCATCCCCCCTGGGGGGTGATTTCTCGCTTTCTGTCTCTATGTCTCTCTCTATCTGTCTGACGAGTGCACACGCCCTATAGTGAAAATCTCTCCAAAAAAAAAAAAAAGAAAACCCCTCCTCCATGGCTTTCCTGGAGGTTCAGTAAGAATTAACACACATTATTCCATTTTTATTTTTAAAAACTTTTGCACCTCTCCCTTAGCCCAGCCATCCTCTCCTGTTTCTCCTCAAGCCAACTCCTAACTGGTCTTCTACACTGGCTTTCTCTCTCCCTTTTTATTCTGGATTGTAAAATTGAAATAAAACAAGCTGCCCACGCTAACCTTTCACAGGCTTTTCCACAGTCCACCAGCAACCTGCATGCCAGTTCTTCTTTGCACCACACCACCCCCTCACACTACCTTAGGAAAACTGGATTTTTCAAATCACCTTTTTGAAGTATTATGTTTCTTTTTGCTTTTAGATCTTTGTGTATGCCCCTTTCTTTTCTTAGTGCCATGTTTATCACATCTCAACCCCAGTGGACCTTTATATCCTTCCTCATCCCCTAGGTAAACTTTCCTGTGTTATACCTCCATAACACTTCTATGGGGACCCTCACTACAGATTCCTTAGTCCTTGAATAATCTTGTTTGCTAGCTGATCCGTCAGTTCTCTGAGGACAGAGACAAGGGCCATTTTGTTCTGTTCTGTTACCGAAACCTCTCTTGGTTTCTAGCCCGTCATAGCCACTACTCAAATCCATTTTCTCTCTTTGTGTCCTACGTTCTTCTGCATAGTATCTACAGAACCTTCTTACTGACAGCGACTGCCTGGCCAGAATAGATTGTGATACTTGTCTGAGTTCATCTGATCCTTTTCCTCAGCACAGAAAACAATGAGATATAGGCTAGCACCAGATTTTTACAGCAAAGAACTGTATGCCTTGGAGAATAATTCTGTATGGCATGAAGAGAAAGACCTGAGTGTGCTAAGTATAGCATCTGATTATAAAGCTTGCGTCTTTGTTCCCGTGGGCTTCCAAGTTCATCCAAAGGCTGAGTGAGAAACACAGCACAAATCAGTGTGGCATGAATAAATTGTTTTCTGAAATTACTCTGTGTCTGTGTCAACTGGTCCACAGATATATAATAGACGTTTTTCTGAAGAGGGACCCTATGGCAATGTAAGAATTTGTTGACTAGCTCCAGGTTTTAAAATGAATAGCAGCCCTCCAGCAGCTAATTCTAAAGGGGAACTGCTGTGTTCCACTCAGCTGCATAGGCTGAGCCTCCTACAACCTGTTACAAAGTCACAGCTTTCTGTAATGACTTCATCTTACAAAGTCACTTCATAAACTTTCTCAGGTCAAGAGGTCTTTGTATTTTACTCACTCTAAAGAACAAGGCCCTAACACTATTGCTTATCTCTCTATAATAAACCCTGATCTGCTGGTTATAGAATAAAAATTAAACTACAAAAAAAATTTATGCTCATTCTCTATGTTTAAGCTACATGTAGCTTTTATTTTCTTTCTTTTTTTTTTTTTGGAGAGGTTTTTGCTATAGGGTGTGTTGTGCTCGCCAGAAAGACAAAGAGAGACAGAGAGACAGAAAGTTAGAAATCACCCCTCAGGGGAATGGGCACACTGCATTCCCCTCTCCTCTACTCTCCTCTCGGGATCTTGGGCACACATTCACATTCGCCCACCATGAGTTTAAGCCATGAGTCCGGGACTCGAACCACAGTCATCTACATGGGAGTCCAGCAACATAGCCTTTACGCCATCTGCTGGTCCCTACATGTAGCTTTTAAAAAGGAAATATTGATTTGATTTTACTTATTATTATTAATATTTAACTTGCTATAGGAAACATGCACTCATGAGACAGAAAGAGAGAGAGAGAGAGAAAGTGAGAAAGCAAGTTGTCAGGTCCAGGACTCAAACTATGGTCAGCTATGTGGGAACCCAGCATCTTAACCGTCTCCATACTACCTGCCCATTCCAAATGCACGTAGCTTTAAGAGAGCCTGAATCAATAAAGCCCCTTAAATACATTGGCTTTCCTTCCAGGCATTTGGTCTGACAGCTATTTCTAGCTGTGTGTGCCTAATATTGTAGAAAATGAACAAGTAATGTAACCTTTGACATCAATTTAAGGTAGCCTCCAGTTAGCTCAGTACCATATCACTCTGATATGATTTCTATACGGAAGGTTTATCTATCAAATGTTTTCTAATTATTTATATAATGACTAATTTATATTCTATTTATCCCACTGCATGCCACATATCTATATTCAGAGATAAAAACTGATTATGCTATTTTTTATTTATAAGTTTCAGTTTTGTAAAAATTTATCATTTTTAAATTAAATTTTATTTATTATTATAATAATCTATATTACATTGAATCACATATATCTTTACAGTGTATTACATTTCTTTTTCCAGCAGCAGTGTATTACCATGTGTATCAGTCAAAGACATTACTATCCACATCATCATCAAAGAGCTTTTCATCCTTTTTTCCCATATTATTATTATTTTCTCCTTGCTTTTTTTTAAACATTCCATCACTATATATCGTTTGGCTTGTACAAAGAATTTACCTAACATGAAATACTTCTCAGACCAATCCAGGTGAGAATACTATACATGCTATCAACAACAGGTAATAAGCCATTTCTGTGTCCCACTAATGTCATGCTTCTCTATTCTCTTACTATCCTTCTCTATACTCTCCCATTCTCCCACCTCATTCCAGACGGTCTTCAGCATCCATAACTATTTTCACTACATTTATGCCCTCCAATATTTTGATCTCTACCATAAAGTGTGGATAGTTATAGTATATATATAGTATATATAGTATATAGTATATATTAAGTGAATACATACTATATCTTTCTTTCATATCCTGACTTGCTTCACTCAGCAAAATTTATTTTATTTATTTATTTTTTACTATTTTTTTTGGAGAGTTTTGTTTGTTTGTTTGTTTGTTTTTGCTATAGGGTGCGTCCACTTGCCAGACAGACAGAGAGACAGAAAGCGAGAAATCACCCCCCAGGGGAGATGGCCACGCTGCAATCCCTTCTCCTTCATTCTCCTCTTGGGATCTTGGGCACACACACACACACACACGCGCCTGGCATGAGTTTTAAGCCACGGGGTCTGGGACACGAACCGCAGTCGACTACATGGGAGTCCAGCGACATAGCCATTATGCTAACTGCTGGTCTCTGCTCAGCAAAATTTATCATTTTTAAAACTACATAACCAACTTTGGACAAAGGCCTAAATGGTATAGTACAGTAACAGTAATGTTTTCTAAATTAATGTATAGATTCAGTCTAATTCCAATAAAAAGTCAGAACTAGGATTGGACAGATAACTTCAAAGTTCATCAGGGAAATTAAATAAATGAAACAAACTAAGAAGCTTTTGAAAATAGCAGTAATGAAAAGGCATGATATTCTAGATTCTAGCTGTTAAATAATATGTAAAATTACTAATTATAGCAAATAATTTTAATTGATAGGTCTTCCAGACTTGGGGATGAACAAGGCCTATAAAAACAAGTGCTCCCTTCCTTAGTTTCAGGTTATGATATTCCATTCCACGGGCAGTATCACTCCTGTCCTGACTGCAGAACTTGCTGTCTTTGCCAAGGGTAGAAGACAGTGTAGAATTGTGCTGGGAAGTTCTTTGTCTTGTCCTGCTGCTATTTTTGGTTATTTTTCATATGGACAGATATGGGATAGATTTTACCAAACAACAATATTATGAAAACTAGGGAACTCTATATTATGAGCACTTACGCATTGGATTCAAAGCACATCAAATAGATACATGTAAAAATTCATTTCGGTCACTTTATTGTTGGTGTAACAATTGTTTAAAGTCTAGAATATATAAAGTGAATGCTATAAAATGCAAAAAGATCTAAGCACAAGCTTTTAAGAACAACCATTTTCTCACCAGCTCAGCATTCTTTGCAACCTCCACCCCGTAGATGCAATTCAAAACAGAACCTGTTAAACTTGCAAAACTTGTCCTTTGTTTGTGAAGCTTGATGCCATCAGTTGGGCAGTTTATCAATTTTTTGGTTCACTTGAATCAATAACAATGCATAATGTCAACAATCCAACAGGTATACTTCAGTTCATGTCCCTGTTACACTTCTGTAAAACGCAGGCAAATACCAAAGATCCAACACTGTCTCTGTAAAATACAGGCAAGTACTAAAGATCCATTTCTGTCTCTCTCTGTCTTTCTGGTGAGCGCATGTGCCCTATAGCAAAATCTTCTCAAGAAAAAAAGAAAGAAAGATGAAGCAGTATCTACTCAGTAGGATTGCTATAAAGACAAGTCATATAGTAAGTGCAATTACCTTCAGTGAATTAGCCTGGTGTCACTTCTCATCGCACCTCGGATTCACATCAGAGAAACAGGAGACTGGAGGACATCTCTACCGGCCTTCCAGGCCCATCATCTGTTTGGATGAACCATGACAGGGTTTGCCATTTCCCAATTGTTGGACATTGGGTTTTCTCTAGATCTTTCTGATGTGTGGTAGGATCATGAACTGAATAGTTATGAAGACAAATGAGATAATCTTTATTAAATAGATAGTATAGCATTTTAAGGGACCATAAGATGGCATAATGGTTATGTTCCTGGACTCCCACACGATCAACTGCAGTTAGAGTCTCAGACCTGGTGGCTCAAAAAACATGCTGGGCATGTGCGTTTGCATGCCCAAAATCCCAAGAGGAGACTGGAGGAGAAGGGACTGTGATGTGGTCATCAATTCTGGGGAGTGTTTTCTTGCTTTTTATTTCTCTGTCTCTACAGGGAGTGCACACACCCTATAGCAAAAAAAAAAAAAAAAAAAAAAAAAAAAAATTCTCTTAAATAACATAGCATTTTTAAATAGCATTTTATTAATATTAACAAAACTAAATACTCTTTGCCTAATGTTTCTTAGATTTATTTTTAACCTACAGTTCTCAAGAATTTAGTAGAGAGTGGTGTGCCCATGCTGATGATGTGGCAAATGATTTGAAATGAAATGTATATCTAAATATACAGGTGTATATATTTCTCTGTTGCTATGGGATGTAAGATAAAGAAATACCACACGATTCAGCATTAAATGAGTTGTCCAATCTACACATCAATATAGAGCTTAGAGCATTAACAATATCTAAATCCTTAGCTCTTGATCTATTTGTGTTTAGACTTTAGTTATGCATTCTTGAATTTACTTCAAGCTTCAAAAACCTAGACACTTTAAAAATGAATTAGTTTTGCAGAAGTTCTTAGAAATTGGTTCTGTTCAATTTTAATATGGAAATCTAAAACTAATTTAAAATATTTTTTCTCAGCCATTGTGAAGACACATGAACAATTTTGAAAGTAGACTATGTACATGTAACTGAACAATTCAAGTGTAAAATTCCAAATTGGAATAATATAATAAAACTGTTAAGAGAGTACAAAGAACACCAAACAGAAAGGCAGAGAATTGAAAGACAGTGAATACATTAGGATTGGAATCTCTCTTTAAGAAATCCATAAGAATGACCAGTTGCCTTGTGCTATGATTGTGCTATGATCAAACCACAGCAACATGCTGTAAATGTCTCTGATTTGACTGGTTCTTATTAATAAAACTCTTGGGCAATCAAGTTTATTATCATGTAGTTCATAAACAATTCTAGTCATGATGCTGCTCACTGCAACACATAGTACGCTGCTCACCTGCTTTGATGGGAGACTGGAAACCACTGGAAGGCGTGTAGTCTTTCCGTGCCCTGAGGGATGTCTGCTGAGCCCAGAGGTGATGAGATGGATATAGAAAATTAGTCAGACAGAAAGCTCTTGGGAGAAGTAATGGCTTAGGAGTCAAAAGTTCCTGCTCTAACACTCATTAGTCATATTACCTGTGAAGAGTTACTCATTGTAGCGGCAATAAAACCATATAATGAAGGCAAGACTATTTATCTCTAAATGGATAGAAGAGGTGAAAGTTTCTTGAAAGAAACCTATAAATATGTGAATTTTGAACTCCATGATAAGGCAGATGAAAGCAAGAGAGAGGATGATATCGGTAAGAAATGACAAACTGGTGACATATTCAGTTAGATTAAAATCCCTTTGTAGATATCAGAGACTTTATAGGAAGGTGATGATTAGTAGGGGATGAGCTGGAAGGGCTCAGAAAAAAAATATTTAACAGACATAAGAATGAAAAATTATCTGTTGAGGATAATGTATATGGTAATATTTTTCACTTGATTGATATGAACCACATGCATACTTTGAAAAAACATATTGCACGCTATAAAGATGCACAATGATTAAATGTAAATAAATCATAAAATAAAAAAATCCAACTGTAAGCTGAGTTATGACTAATCTTTCTACACATGCAGCATGATTTCTTTTCTCTTTTTTTTTTTTGAGATTTTTTGCTATAGAGTGTGCTTGCCAGAGAGACAGAGAGAAACAAAGAGACAGAAAGTGGAGAGGATGGGCACATGGCAATCCCTTCTCCTCCATTCTTCTCTTGGTATTTGGGGCACACACACACACACACACACACACACATACCTAGCATGAGTTTTAAGTCCCCAAGTCTGGGACTTGAACCATGGTCAGCTATGTGAAAGTCCAGTGATGTAACCATTACACTATCTGCTGGTCCCATAGGATGATTCTTAATTATGATTTCCTAAATATGTAGAGTACTAAATCAGTTGACCTTTGTATTAAAATCTTGTGATTTATAATAACAATTTATTATTTTCTTTGATCCTGTGACTTGACTAGGTGATACTTCTGTCAGTCTTATTCTTGTTGCTTAGGTAAACTGGTCACTAGGCTGGGAGCTAGGCTTCACTGGAAGGGCTAGGATGTGGAGGCAGCATTGCTTCTCTTTCCTTATGGTCTCTCATTCTCTAGGAGGGCAGACTGGCTGCTTCACTTGGCTGTTTCAGGATTCTAGGAGCTAGAGAAGACAACTCTAAAGCACAGGTACTTTTCAAGCTTCTGCTCACATTTGTAAATCATGTGGCCAAGACCAGAGTGAGTATGAAAGGGGATTATCTAGGGTCTGGGTTAAGAGAAGTGAGAACAAAAGAAACTCATTACTTTGACTCTCTATCACAAGTATATGCAGCTATCTTTAAATAGGAATATCCAAAATATCTTAGAAGTATGCTTACCTGAAAAGTAGAAGTTTATCTAGATCAGTGATGTCCAGAAACATACACAATTATATATTTAAATATAATCTAAAATTTCTTAGTAGCTACATTTAAAGGTAAAAAGAAGTACACAAAATTAATTTCACTACTATATTTTTTTAAGTTTATGATAGAACACTTGGGAGTACATGTCAGAAAGGGAGAGAGGATGAGTCTGGTCATGCCATGATCCCCTTCCTCCAGTCTTCTAGCCTATCAAATCTTGATCACTTGTGCACATGTAAGGTGCATTTTAGGCCAACCAGGCCAAGGATTTGAACTGTGATTGTCACGTGGGATCTATCTTCACTTGAGTAATACACTACCATTACACCATGGGTCCAGCCATAATACTATCCTTTATTTAACCTAGCATGGTAGCCCTCCGTAATCTGTGGGGGATAACTTCCAAGACCCCTAGCAGATGCCTGAGATATCAGATAGTGCCATACCCTTACATACTATGTTCTTTCCTATACATACACACTTATGACTAAGTGCAGTTTGTAAATTAGGCAGTAAAAGATTAACAATGATAATTAAAAATACAATAGAACAATATACAATAGAACAAAAAAGTTATGCAAATGTAGTCGTTTTTCTCCCAAAATATCTTATTGTACTATACTCACCTATTTTCTGACCACAGTTAATAATGGTAACTAAAACTTCAGAAGAGTAAAGCTATGAATAAAAGGAATTTAATGTGTATCCCAAATAGTACCATTTTTAATATGTACTCAATATAAAAATTACTAATGAGAGATTTTACTTTCTTCTTTTTGTACTAGGCTTTCAAAGTAAGAGTATGTATTTCACACTCAGGGCACAGCTCAGTTCAGACTGCCACGTTCGAGAGCTCAGTAGCACCCTCAGATACCGATTGCCATCATGTTGGACAGCACAGGTCTAAATGCTAGCAGATGAGGAGAGAGAAGTAAGACTGGGTGGCCTGAGCTGATGATGAACAGTTACCCATTCTCCACCATATGTACACCTGGCAGTAGGAGGTGAGAGGTCAGGAAGGTAGGCTTTGTAAAAGAAACAGAATAGAACAAATGCTCTGTGATGGGAAATCCATTAGGATAACCCATCCTATTAATAAATCAGAAGGGACCAACAAATGGCATACTGGTTACATCTCTGGACTCCAACATGGCCTACCATGGTTTGCATTCTGGACCCAGCAACTTCAAACTCATGCTGGGCTCATATGTGTGTGTGTGTGTGTGTGTGTGTGTGTGTGTGTATGTGTGTGCCCAAGATTCTGAGTGGAGAATGGAGGAGAAGGGATTGCAGTGTGGCCATCCCCCAGGGGGTGATTTCTTGCTTTCTGTCTTTGTCTCTCTAGTGAGTGCATGTGCCCATAGCAAAAATCTCTCTAAAAAAAATAAATAAATCGGAAGACACAAATAATTCATTATTAAAGATTCTTTTATGTTAATATTCATCATGAACTCTAATAAAAACAAGTCAATAACAGTAACAACAAAAATCCTTACTGAAATAACATATAGGGATACATTTTTCAGTGGTAAAGAATATCTACTCAAAGCAACAGCCAACATTATAAGTGGTGAAATAGCAAAGGCATTACCAATAAGCTCAGAACTATTGTTAAACACTGACCTGGGCTAATCAATATCATTAGGTGAAACCTAAATTTAAGGGTAAAAATATTGGCAGGTAGAGACAAAAGAGCGACATAGCCCAGTGAGTCTTAATCATGAAGGGATAGTGTATTTTATCAAATACTTTTTCTGCATTGAGTCATAGGATCATATAGTATTTGTCTTTCTTTCTGTTAATGTGTTTTTGTATGTATTGAGCCTCCTTTGCATCCCTGGAATAAAGTCAATCTGTTTCTGGTGTATAATCTTTCTTGTGTCATTGGATACAATTTGCTAGTATCTTGTTGAGAATTTTTGCATCTATATTCATCAGAGATACAGGCCTGTAGATATTTTTTTTTCCATCATGTCCTTATCTGTTTTGAGGATGAGGGCGATGGAGGCTTCATAAGTTGTAAGATGAATTTGGGAGAGTATTTTCTTTTGAATCTTCATAAATAGTTTGAGTAAAATGAGAGTTAGCTCTTCCTTAAAAGTTTTGTAGAATTCAGATGTGAAGTCAATAGGACCTGGAATTTCTTTGTTAGGAAGTTATTGTTACTGATTCAATTTCATTGCTTGTTATGGGTTTATTCAGGCTTTCTATATCTTCTATATTCAATCTTGATAGAATATATGTCTCCAAGAATTTGTCCATCTCACCCAGGTTTTCTTGTTTGTTGGCATATAATCACTTATATATTCTCTAATGATGTTTTGTATTTAAGTTGCGTCCATTGTAAGATTTTCTGTTTTATTGTGAATTTGATAAACCTGCTTCCTTTCTCTCTTCTTAATTAGTCTAGTTAATGGTGTGTTAATTTTGTTTATTTTTTTCAAAGAAACAGCTTTTGGTTTGATTGATTTTCTGCATAGTTTTTTATTCTCTATTTCATTTATTTCTGCTTGAATAATTATTATTTATTTTATTCTGGTGTTATTTGTGTTGTTGTTGTTGTTTAGATTCCATGAGGCAAGTTGTTAGGTTGTCTATTTGCCACCTTTCCATTTTTTCTTATGTGCAATAATTGCTATAAAGTTTCCTTATGGTTGCCTTTGCCGTGTCCCACAGGTTATAGAAACTCATGCTTTCATTATTATTGGTTTCAATGAATCTTTTTATTTCAGTCTTAATTTCTTCAGTAGTTGTAAAGTCGTTCAGGAGTAGGTTTTTAAATTTCCATATGATTGGGCCAGGGCTCGGCTCCGACACGGGCCAGCGGTGCAGACCAGCCGAGGTCGCCATCCTTCCTTTCTCCGGCCAGGCGGGCGAATGGGAGGTGGCATTGGGTCCCGCGCACATTCGCACGCTTGGGGCTGACGTGTGGCCGCCGGGCCTGCGTGTGGCCGCCGGGCCTGAGTGTGGTGGCCAAGCCTGCCCGTGGCTGCCAAGCCTGTGCGTGGCTGCTGGGCCTGCGCCTGCGTGTGGTCGCCAGCCACAGGCTGCAAACTGAAGCTGAAAACAAAGATTAAGAACTTGCAACTATAAGCAACAGAAAGAAACTTTAGCTGTCTTAAACCAATTGAGAAATGTATTGTATAGGAGGATTCTCTCTACCTATAGACAGTGAGAAGATGATGGTTACCAGCCCTGCATTACCTCAGGGAAAAACAAGAACTACTCTACCATTCTTAAGGAAGCCAGAT
>NW_006160139.1:1401844-1435243 GCF_000334495.1 Tupaia belangeri chinensis | reverse complement strand
GGCAAGGTATGCAGGACATAAGAATTGGAAAATTATTTGCTGAGAACATGTATGTTGATGTGCTTGACTGAGCCAATGCACAGTGTATTTTGGATGGAAAATTCATTTGTGTGTTGTGATGGTGTATAGTGAATTAATGTAGAGAATGAATAAATTTTTTAAAAAAGTAAAAAAAAAAAAAAGAGTTCAGGAAGGAAAATTTGGGAAAATATGGAGAAATAAGACATTTGAATTACACAGATTTGGTTTGTTGCCTGTTGGTGATGATGTGTATAGTAGTATCAACTCGTCTGCTCTGTGGCATATATCATGTCAGCTAGACTCTCTTTACAAACTAAATGATGTATAATGACTGAATGTATAAAAATAATAAATACTAAAAAATATGAAAAAAAATCTCCATATGTTTGTGTATCTTTAACCTTTTTTCTGATGTTAATATCAAGATTAATTCCATCATGGTCAGAGAAGATGCTGGATGTAGTTTCTATGCCTATGAATGTGTAAAGGCTTGTTTTGTGCCCTATCATGTGGTTTCTCTTTGAATAATTTCCATGAAGATATGAGAAAACTGTGTATTTCATGGTTATTGGATGGATGGTTGTATAGATATCTGTCAAGTCCATTTGATTTATGATATTTTTTAGCTCCTGTATCTTTTTTATTTTTTTGTCTAGATGATCTGCCCAAAGTAGCTAGTGGGGTGTTGAGATCCCCAATGATTAGTGTGTTGCAGTCTATATTCCCTTGTAGCTCTATGTTTCTTTCCTTCACTTTTTGGGTGCTCCCTAGTTGGGTGTATAGATATTTATAAGTGTTATATCTTCTTGATGTATTATTCCTTTTACTAGTACATAATGTTCTTTGTCTCTTCTTATAAAAAGCTTTGGTTTTAAAGCCTACTTTGATATCAGTATAGAAACTTCAGCCCTTTTGGTTTCTATTAGCCTGGAATAGATTTTTACAGCCCTTGACCTTTAGTCTATGCATGGCTTTATGTATGAAGTTTGTTTCTTGTAGGCAGCAGACAGAGGGCATCTGTTTTTTTGTTTTTGTTTATTTGTTTGTTTCATTTGGTTGATCCGCATCTCTTAACTGGAGAATTAAATGCATTAACGTTCAATGTTATGATAGCTAATTGCAGACTTGTGTCTCTCATTTTGTTATCTATTTTCTTGGTTTTGTTGTTGTTATTGTTATTCTGTTTTTCTCTCTTTAGTTTTCCTAGTATAGCACTCCCTTCAGTACTTCTTGAAGTGCTTGATCTAGTGTTGATAAATTCTTTCAGGTTTTGTTTATCTGAGAATATTCTTATCTTTTCTTCCCATTTAAAGGATAGTTTTCAGGGTTATGATACTCTTGGTTGAAATTGTTTTTCTCTTAGTCTTTTGAATATGTCTAGTCATTCTTTTCTTGCCTGCATTGTTTCAGATGAGAGGTTTGAGGTTAGCCTAATAGGATAACCTTCACATGTGACTTGATGTTTCTCTTTTGCCATATTTGTTATCTTGTCTTTGTGATTTTTTTTTTAAACATTTTGGCTATGATATGCCATTCAGAGGATCTTTTTAGAGGATCTTTTTATGTTGATTCTACCTGAGGTCCTTTGTATTTCTTGGGGTTATCGTTTGGGTCTAGATGTCTGAATGCTTCTCTAGATTTAGAATGTTTTCAGCAAATATTTTATGGAATAGATTTTCTATGACCCTGTCTGATTCTTTGCCTTCTAGAATACTTATTATTTGTATATTTGGGTGTTTAATAGTGTCTAATATTGTCCTCATTTTAAAAATTATTCTTCCATTCTTTATCGTGGTTTTATCTACATCACATATTTTGTCTTCCAGATCATAGATTCTATCTTCTATGCAGTCTAATCTGGTTTTAATACTTTCAAGGGAAATTTTGACTTTTGCATTACAGTCTTTATCTCTAGAAGTTCTGTGTGATTCTTTTCCTTTTTTATATTGTCTATCTCCTCCTTCAAGACATGAAAGGACTTTTTCATCTTCTTGAGTTCAATGTCTCTTTTCTCTTGTACTCATAGAGTTTTTTTCACCATAAACAGCCTGAATTCTTTTTCTGACACTTCAGTAAATTCTTCTGTTTATTTTCTGTGGAAACAAATTATTGTGTTCTCTTGATGAAGACGTGTTTCCTGATTTTTCTCATTCTTGAGACTCTTCTCCAACTTTTAGTCATTTGATGGTTATTCACTTTTGGATAAATCTTTGGAATTATCTGTACCTATGAGCTCATTTGCTTCCCTCTTGCTGTGAATTGCTTATTTGCCAATATCTCTCCTCTACTGTGGTTAGCAATGTGGTACCCACAAGAGGAGTTTTGAATTCATATTTCTGAAAGAGAAGTTTCTCCCTTTTTTTTAAGAGATTTTTGTTAAAGGGTGCATGCACTTGCCAGAGAGACAGAGAGAGATGGAGAGACAGAAAGTGAGAAATCACCCACTGGGGGGAAGACCACACCACAATTCTTTCTCCTCCATTCACCTTGGCACACATGCATACGTACCCAGTGTGAATTTGAAGCTGCAAGGTCTAGGACTCGAACTGTAGTCAACTATGTGAGAATCCAGCTATGTAACCATTACACCACCTGCTGGTACCCAAGTTTCTCCCTTTTTGCTGATGTTTCAGTGGTGGGAAGGAAGGTGAAGATTCCTCTAACCCTCACAATGTTTAAATGTTTGAATACTATAAATCTAGACCTGTCTAGTCCCTCTGGGGGTGGAGGCTGAGAAGCAAAATGACAATGTAAGATGGGAAGAAATATAGGGAAAAAAATAGGAAGAAATAAAATGTTGCATGCTGCAGTAGAGTGGTGCGCAAATTCAACAGGGGGCTACCAAAGGAGATATCTGCTTAAAAGGCCCGCAATTCCCCTGTCCTATTGGTGGAAGAGAAGTAAATAATTAGCAAAGAATGAAGAAAAAATGCCTACTTTTCTAGTTCTGAGACTGGGAGGTGGGCTCTGAAGTTTGGAGCTGGAGCTAGGGCTGAAATTCAGCCCTGCTTCAAATTCCCTCACTGGACAGGGAGCTTCAGATGGAGATGTCTACTTAAGTGGCCTGGAATTCCCCTGTCTTATGTAGGGGGAGAGAATTAAAGCATTAGCAAAAGAAAGGGGGTAAAATGCCTACCTTTCTAGGTCTGAGACTGGGAGGTGGTCTCTGATGTTTAGAACTGTGTCTGGGACTGAAAATTCAGTCCTCCCTCAGATTCCCTGACTAAGCAGGGACTTCAGATAGAAATGTCTGAGTAAAAGGCTTACAGTTCCCCTTTCTTTTCTTTATTTTGGAGAGATTTTTGCTACAGGGCAATGCACTCACCAGAAAGACAGAAAGCAAGAAACCACCCCCCCCAGGGGGGATAACCACGTTTTAATACCTTCTCCTCCATTCTCCTCTTGAGATCTTGGACACACACGCACACAAGCCCGGCGTGAGTTTATGCCACCAGGTCCAGGACTTGAATCACAGTCAACTACGTGGGAGTCTGGCAACATAGTCATTACACCAAATGCTGGTCCCTCACCTGTATTTTTTACCTGAGACTGGGAGGTAGGGTCTGAAATTTGGAGCTAGGAATGGAGTTAAATTCAGCCCTGCCTCAGATTCCCTGAGGGGGAATTATTATTACAAGACAGTGATAATCAAAACAACATGGTATGGGTGTAAAAACAGAGATGTAAGCCAATGGGCAGGTGGCTTCAGATGGAGATCATCCAGGAAGGCTTTGTTCCATGGATGTGTGGACAGAAGTCTGACTACTTTTCCTATTTTTTTTTTGAAATCTTTTCAAAAGGGACTGGGGAAGTCATGCCACAAACATTAACAGACTATTTATTTTCTATTAAGAGAATTCTTCTACCACCTGTTCCTGGCATAATATCTTTGAGGTGTATATTTCAACCAATTATAGTATATTCTTTTGCTTATCTCTTCCCAAGACACAGAACTTTGCTTTCCTTGAGATGTAGATTAAGCCTTTCTTTAACTAATCTCTTCCCAAGACACAGATATTCCCTTCCAATCACCAATCTAAGTTATAGGTGGAACCCACCTATAACCGATAAGCCTCCACTTCTACATGTCCTGCCTTTTTGGGCCACACTAATGGAAAATCTTTTCACTAAATGATGTCTGCCAATCTCAAAAACAAATAAAAGAAACCTCTGTACATGATCACCAGGAGAAAGGCATGTATGCCTCTTCTCCGGGCCTAGGTCACTCATAGGCTTGGAAATAAACCGCATTAATTATTGACTTTACAGTTGGTTGTTTTTCCATAGACAAGATGGTGACCATGAAGGGACCAGAGATGAACTGGAGATCTTCTGAGGGGACACTTTGAACCCAGTGCCTGGTACCAGCAGTGGGCCCTTTGCGCCCTCTCTGGCTCTGAGCCTCTCCTCGGGGGGAGATCCACTAAGTCCTCTGGCCTCGGACCTCTCAAAATTTGGTAGACGGTCTGGTTTATTTCTAAGCTGCTTTGCTTATTTGTCTGTCTTATGCTTGTTTGTCTGTTTTGGATAACCCCAGTTTGCACGCTCCTCGGATGAGGGGTTGCAGTTTGCACGCTTCTAGTGTGAGGGGTTGCGGGCAAGGGGTCCCAGTTGAGGGGTCCCGGTTTGTGTGCTCCTTGGGCAAGGGGTCACGGTTGGTGCACTCCTAGGTCGTGGGGGTCACGGTTGGCCTGCTCCTGGGTCGGGGAGGGGATCTTGGTTCCCGCACTCCTTGGGTGGAGAGGGGTCGGGGGTCACAGTTTGCATGCTCCTCTGGCAGGGGCCTATGTTTTGCTCTCTGAGCAAGGTGCAGTGTTTTGTTTCCTCTTTGAGCCAGTAGTTAAGAAACTAAAAGTATGGAAGTACATTAGTTAGAAAAATAAAAAGGGAAAAAAGAAAGTAAGAGTTCTAAGGGGTCTCCCACCTTTGCATTCTTGAATTGCTTCATTTGGCTGCTATGGGTTTGCCCTGGAAAAACGGAACTGTCTTATTCATAGGCGAATGGGAGACTGAGTATCTCAGCTCTGAAGATAAAAGGGCACTTGCTCCTCCCTGCTAGGTAGGCTCCCCAGGAGACTGGGAGTCATGCTGGGAGGACCATAACAACCTTCCTGTTGCCAAGAGTCAGATATAAAGGATGAATTTAACACAGAGAACCTTTTACCTCTCTTATATGTTCGTTTGTGTTGTACTTATATGTTGTATGGTATGTTTATGTGGCAAAATACTTAAGGAATTTTATTAAATTTGACATGTAAATAAAGAGCGCGCTTAGCATTTAATCCAAATACTTTCAAGTTCACGTGACTTAAGTAAATAAGTCTACTACAAATTTAAAAATAAAGGTTAAAAATAAGTTCATAATTGTCAGCCTAGGTTTTACCAATCAAACTATGAAATTGTTTTGGTATTATTGATTTAGGAAAAATAAATTTCAAATTTATCAACAACTTAAGATAAATATCTAGTATCCATATGGTCTACATATTTAACATGTTATAAAAAGTTAAATAGAAAAATAAGTAACTGACTTTCTGGTATCTTTTGGTATGGAAAGGAAAGGCTTATGTATTTTTTGAAATTTAGTACACATTTATACATTAATTTACTCGTTCATCACTGAGTCCTTATTGAGTGTTCACTGAGCTTGGTGCTGGTGACAGAGAGAAGAAATTGGCTCAGTTTATAGGGAGGGACAGGTGGATAGTAAGCAGTCATGATATCGAGATAAATGCTAATAAAAGTATATCCAGGGTGCTGTTCCCAGGGTCATAGGAACAAGATGGGAGGGAAGTGACTTTTGCCCTGAGTCATAAAGGACTAATCAGGTTTTGTGACTCAGAAGGCTGAGAAAGGCCATTTCAGACAGAGACAGAGAAAGTAGACACCCAAAAATGTCTGTGCAAACTGAATCTGGGAAATGATGAGGTTTCCAGAGTGTTCTCCAGCCAGATAATAGAAGAATTTGACTAGACTTCAGCCCTTTGTGGACCTCATTCTGCTAATCTATTTGGGATCGCAATCTCCCAAAGATTCCTAACCACAGTTAACTCTTAATCCTTTTAGAAGCAGTTCCAGCTAGAGTCTATAAACTTAGAAAGACAGTCCTTGCAAAAGAATTCAGAATTTTTCTTGCCCTCTTTTTTCTGTTTGTTCTTAAACATGACATGTTTCACTGCTAATTATATAGCTTCATTTGCTTATTTTTTAAATTTCTTTTACATTCAATAACTGTGTATTATTATAGCATACCAAACCCATTTTCCCATCATGAATACACTGTATATTGGTTCAGTCAAAGGTATGACCATACACATTATCATCAATAGATAATTATGCATTTTTGTGTCCCTTAAATGTTTTAATGTTTTGCTTCTTTCTTTTTCCCTTTGATTCCTTCCCTCTTACCCTCCACCATTTCCCACCCCCGTCCCACACTGTCTCTAGTATAATCATTGCTTTTATACCTTCCAATCTTTTAGTTTCTGCCACAGACTGCCAACATTCAGTATATATGTGGGGACATACAATGACTCACTAATAGATGGCAAAGATACCTCTCCACATGATGTTTGGAGACTATCTGCACTTGTGATGTGAACCCATCTATTTCCTTCTCTTCAGAAGACAGAAAAGGAGACCCACTACTTTAGAGTTGATTTCATTCTCTACAGGCCCTCAGACTTTGAAGCAAGTCTTTTTAACTTCTTTGTGACATGTCTGAATATCATTTGCTAGAATATGATAGAGATAGGGACTAGCAGATGGCATAATAGTTATGTCACTGGACTTTTTGTGTTGAATGGTGGTCCACGACCTCAACCTGGCAGCTTGAAACTCATGCTGGACACGTGTACATGCTTAAGATCCCAAGAGGAGAACAGAGGTAAAGGAATTAGAGCATGGCCATCCCCTGTGGGGAGTGGTTTCTCACTTGCTGTCTCTTTATGTCTCTCTGGAAAGTGCACATGCCCTACAGCAAAAATTTCTCTTTAAAAAAAATAAATAAATCTGACAGAGACAAGTGTTTCTCACTATCTATATATGTAACTAGGGAAATACGTTTTCAAAATTCCAAACAATCATCTAACTGATCTTTTCTTCCTGTATTAAATAGAGAAAAACGTATCAAACATTATTTTCACTTTTACTACCCCACATCCTCATTCAAAGTTTATACAGTTGATAATATTGAGGAAATTTGTTTTTTTTGGTCTAAACACCTGACACATTTCTTGTTTCTAGTGAATATGAAAATAAGTGGCTTGCTCTATCCCTTTTCATTTAAAGGCTAAATTATGCTGTTTCAGTGCTTAAAGTAAAATTAAATAGAATGCCATGTCGTTACTTTAATTAAAAAAGGACCTGAAATCTTCCTGTCTCCATTTTTATAATATAGTTCATTCTCATCCCAATGACTAACTTATTTAGTTTACTTCCATTTTTGTTATTTTTAAAAATGTCTTCATGTTTCTTTGGTTTTCTTGAGTAGCATTACCTATCTCCTCTCCCAGGAAAACACATTTATTCTGTCAGAGATCATGCTAAGACCCCAGGAAGAACTTACCTCAATATGCCACAATGGAGTGAACCCTATCCCTAAAAATGAGGAAACAGGGAGAGCCTGGAGCAGCTTGTCCTTGAAAAATCAGACTTAGTAGGAAACAGTAGGTACAAAACACAGAGGAGTAATTCTTGAGGATCATCAAGTGTGTACTTATATAAGAGTGTGTGTGTGTGTGTGTGTGTGTCCCATTATCTTTATCACAAGAGGCTGGTAAGACAAGTTCTGAAAGACCTTCAATGTCATGATGGGGAATGTGGTCTTCATTCTTCAGACAAAAGTATGTTGGAAGGAATTCAGAAAATGACACCTGAACATACATTGTTTTGGATGGCTTGAGTTCTTTGAACTAGAGAAGTTTGGAAAACCTCGGAAGTGGCTTCCAAAGCAAAGTCTCTCTGTGATCTTCTGTCGGCGTCCGCCCCAGGGCTTGGGTCTGGCTGAATCATGATCAGAGGGCTGCAGCTGAGGAAGAGAAAGAGGACGAGAAAGAGAAAGCCCTCCATCTTGCCAGGACCTGGGAACTGGAAAGAATGAGACAAAAGGATAGAGTAGAAATGGACACAGGCAGCCTGAGCCTAGGTAGCCCAAGCAACTTGTGTTGCCCAGACAAACTGGACGTCTTTATTTATAGTGCAAGGAGACATTACACATGTAGGTTTCATGACACTTCATGGATTAGTTGCCAGGTTACAGACAATAAGAAGCCGTTAACAAATCTATAAGGGATTAGTCACACCGAAGGCAAGGTGTATCCCTTGGTGGTAATCCCATCTAGAGTAAATCTCATCTTCTTTTTTAATGCAGAGAACTAGCTGTTAGGTGTGGGGAAGGAGCTAAAGAACTTCTCTATAAGGAGTGTGCCACCACACCCAGAGAAGTCTAAAGAACCTTTCAGATGCAGAGCAGGGATTGGACTTTACTAATTGGGGTCAAGATGTTTCTTGAAGTCCATCAGATGTGTCTGTTGGAACGCCCCTAGTAATTTCCACCCTTGCTCTGTCTGCAGCCAAGGTCAGGGAAAGACAAGTTACAAGGTTCTGCCAAACCCCAAAAGAACATGTGGTGTTTGCTCAGCGCATGTCCCCACAATCTTCTTCTGCCCTCCTGTCTCATGTTCCTCTTTCTCTCTTGATGGGAGAGAGAGAAAAGTGAATTTCTCTTTCTCAAGGAAGAAATTGAGATTCCTCTCCCTCAAAGCTAGCCATAAAACCTAGGAAGGTTATTTGCACTTTTCCCATCTTCCTTCTTGGCCCACATCCCAGAGGGTCCCTACCTCATACCTGAGAAGAAGGAATGCTACAGAAAGAAGCCACAGAGAATCTGAACAAGGTTTTCTGAAACTGCCCCTCATCTATTATCATTAGATCACACTCCTGTCCCATCACATTTCCACATGACTTCCATTCTTCATCAAACAAAAGCATAACAATGGATCATTTTCCCTGGGTCTTTGGATCTTCATCTCATGTAAATTTTGAATAAATACATTCTTTATGCATTTCTCTTATTGATCTGTCTTTCATCATAATGCCATCTATGATCCTTATGCTGCGTGAATAAAGGTATCAACATTTTTATTCCCCTACAAGTACCATGAGTGGTTTTTAAAGCAAGGTAATGTCATATCCAGATGTGGTTTGAGCCATCACTCTGGAGCAAAATAGAGAGAAATGAAGAAAGGGAGATTGCGTAGGAGGCTATTTAATTGCAATGTTTTAGGAGACTGGTTTTAACCGTCAACCTCAGATACGTTGATATTAAACAGTAAAATCAATGTAGTGAGGGAAAGTAGGTGTGACTTACAGTCTGATGACTAGAGAAACAATGAAAAACAAGGTTTAGAGCAGGATAGGAAGAAAAGGGGTGTTGGTGAATGGGGAAAGTGGGAATCTGGGGATGAGAGAATTGTGGACAGAAGTTTGACTGCTTTTTCCTATTCTTCCAAAGTCCTTTCCAGAGGGCCTAGGAGGAGCCACACCCACAAACATTAACAGACTATTTTTTTTCTCATTTAACAGGATTCTTCCTAAATCCTTTCCCTGGTATAGTATCTTTGAGATGTATATTCAATGATTACACTATATTCTTTTGTTAACCTCTTCCCAAGGCACAGAATGTCCCTTTACTTATGTAGATTAAGCATTTCTTTGTGAATCTCTTCCCAGGATACAGATCTTTCCTTCCAATCACAAACCTGGGAATAATGGAACCCACCTATAACCTACAAGCACCCCCTCCCACCCTGCATCCACAATTCTGCCTCTTTGGGCCAGACCAATGGAAATCTCTTCACTAATTTTGTCTGTAAATCTCAAAATCAAATTAAAGGAACCCCTGTTCATAATCACCCCGAGAAAGGCATGTATGCCTCTTCTCCCGGCCTAGGTCACTCATATTTGCTTGAAAATAAACCACATTAATGACTAATTATTAATTTTTACAGTTGTTTATTTTTCCATCAACAAGATGGTGACCACGAAGGGACCAGAGAAGAAATGGAGATCTTCTGAGGGGATGCTTCAAACCCAGTGCCTGGTACCAACAGTGGGCCCTTTGTGCCCTCTCCATCTCCGAGCCTCTCCTCAGGGAAGATTAGGTAAGTCCTCTGGCCTTGGACCTCCAAAAATTTAGTAGACAATCTGGTTTATTTCTAAGCTAGTTTGCTTGTTCATCTGTCTTATGTTTGTCTGTTTGGGATAACCCAGGTTTGCTACCCTCAGGGCGAGGGGCAGCAGTTTGCTTCTTTCTTGGAGAGGGGCAGTAGTTTGCTCCCCTTGGGGCAAGGGGCAGCAGTTTGCTCTCTCTGAGCAAGGTGTAGTGTTTTGTTCCCCTTTGAGTGGGTAGTTAGGAAACCAAAAATATAAAAATGCATTAGTTTAAAAAAAAAAAAAGAAAGAAAGAAAGAAAGAAGGAAAGAAGGAAGGAAGGAAGAGAGGAAGGAAGGAAGGAAAGAAAAAAAGGAGAAAGAAAGAAAAAGAAAGAAAGAAAGAAAGAAGGAAGGAAGGAAGAAAGAAAAAGGAGAGAAAGGAAAGAAAGAAAAAATAAGGATTCTAAGGGACCTTCCACCTTTGCCTTCTTGAAGCTGCTTCAATTGGCTGCTATGCGTTTGCACTGGAGAAACTGAACTGTCTTAGTCAGGGGAATGAGAGTCTCTCGGCTCTGAAGATGAAGGGCACTTGCTCCTCACTGCCAGGTAGTCCCCCAGGCGACTGGGAGCCATACTGGGGGTGTCTGGAGGGGGGAAAATTTTCTTCTCTTAGGACTAGTAGTTGCCCTATAGGGAATTACAAGCACAATAATTAATAATAGGCCCATCCAGTAAATGCAAAATAAGAACTGAACACTCAAGTGTTTTTGGCCCCCCTTCAAGTATGCTAGATTCTTGAAAGGAACTGAGACATGTAAGACTGAAGCAGGCATGATTCCATCTTGGAGGAGTGCCTCTAAGAGAAGTGGGGAATGAAACAGGAGGACTCCATCTTTGAGAAGCACCTCCCTTATGAACTGTTAAGTTCCTTCCACTGGAAACCTCCCCTTTTGTCTAAGAGTAAATAGAGTGATTAACATTCCTATAGTCCTTAAAACTCCACTTCCCCTAATCACCTTAAGGATGATTAACCTGCTTACCTGCTTTTTCTTGTTTCTGTGAAAGCCCTACCCCCTACCCTTTCAAGCCCACTGCTCTTTGTCCTTATAAATAATCAAGTCATCCTGGACATGACTGTGCATTTTTGGCCTATGTAAGCTCCTTTCTCCTTTCACTTGGGGCTGCAGGGTTTTGAGAAACATGAGTCTGCACCCACCCCCGCATGCCTCCGACTTAATCAATAAATTCGAATAAATTTGGCTATGTCGGGATGTCCTCTTATTCTTTGCTGAGTAGACTATGACAAGAGGAGTGATCTCGACACTAGAGTGACATTTAGTGGAGAAATGCTCAAACAAGCAGCACGCTGGTCCAGCATATTAAAATCCTTAGATTTCCACAGGCTGATTTCTCCTTTTAAAAATGGATTGTAAAAAAGAAAAAAAAAAAAGGAAAGGAAAGGAAATAAGACATCTACAGTTTTAAAAGGCAAAAATGACGACCCCTTTGGGCACCACAGCTAGCTTTATGTATGACATCCATGGCACCTTGACCTGAAGGTATTTAGTTAAATTTAATCTTGGTTAAAATTTTCTCAGGCAGAAGCTTCAATATTTTTAAATAAGTCTTTTTGCACGCTAAATTACTAAATCTGTACTTCATTAAAAAGAATTAGGTTGCTACTTTAATAAGTATAAAAATTCACTTTAAAAAAAGATGGCAAAATTAACTCCTTATACAAGTTAACAAAACAAATTTGAGACTATCTCGAGAAAAATAACAGAAGCTGCTTCTGAAATTAAAAAGAGACCCAAAACTCCCCTTGTCCTGACAATTTCTGTCTTTTCTTATTCCTTTTCTTACCAGAAACAAACATGGGAAAGATACACATTAGCAAATTAGTCACCATAATGGTTGTTGTCAACAAACTAAAATCTGGTTCCCTCTCTAGTATACTATGGGCCAAACCTTAAGCACATGACAGTGTGGACAAAAGCCTGACTACTTTTCCTGTTTTCCAAAATCTTATCAAAAGGGTCTGGGGAAGTCATACCCACAAACATTAACAGACCATTTATTTTCTATTAACAAAATTCTTCCTACCTCCTGTTCCTGGCATAGTATCTTTGAGATGCATATTTCAACTGATCATAGTATATTCTTTAGCTTATCTCTTCCCAAGACACAGAACTTTTTTTTTTTTTTTTTGAGACGTTTTTTCTTTTGGGTGGGTGAGTGCGCTCACCGGACAGAGAGAGCCATAGAGACAAAAAGTGAGAAATCACCCCCCAGGGGGGATGGTCACACCACAATCCCTTCTCCTCCATTCTCCTCTCGGGATCTTGGGCATGCACGCACATGCACCCAGCGTGAGTTCTAAGCCACAGGGTCCGGGACGCGAACCGCAGTCAACTACATGGGAATCCAGCGACATAGCCATTATGCTAACTGCTGGTTCCCATATTAAGCCTTTCTTTAACTAAGACACAGATCTTCCCTTCCAATCACTAACCGAGAGAACTATGGAACCCACCTATAACCTACAAGCCCCCTGCTTCTACATGTCCTGCCATTTTGGGCCAGACCAATGGAAAATCTTTTCACTAAATGATGTCTGTCAATCTCAAAAACAAATAAAAGGAACCTCTGTATATGACCACCCCAAGAAAGCCCTCTTCTCCGGGCCTAGGTCATTCATATTTGGCTTGGAAATAAGCCACATTAATTATTAATTATTAATTTTACAGTTGATTATTTTTTCCATCGACTAGATGGTGACCCAGATGGGACCAGAGATGAACTGGAGATCTTCTGAGGGGATGCTTCAAACCCGGTGCTTGGTACCAGCAGTGGGCCCTTTGTGCCCTCTCCAGCTCTGAACCTGTCCTCGGGGGAGATTCAGTAAGTCCTCTGGCCTCCGACCTCCCAAAATTTTGGTAGACAGTCTGGTTTATTTCTAAGCTGGTTTGCTTGTTCGTCTGTCTTATGTTTGTTTGTCTGTTTTGGGTAACCCCAGTTTTGCATGCTCTTCAGGTGAGGTGGTCACAGTTTTGTGCGCTCCTTGGGTGAGGGGTCCCGGTTCCCACGCTCCTCAGGAGAGGGGTCACAGTTTGTGCACTCCTTGGGCGAGGGGTCATGGGTGGGGGGCGTCACGGTTTTGTGCTCTGGGGGGGGGTTTGCGGTTCCCACGCTCTTCAGACAGGGGACTACAGTTTGCTCTCTGAACAAGGTGCAGTGTTTTGTTTCCTCTTTGAGTGAGTATTTAAGAAACTAAACGTATGGAAGTACATTAGTTAGGGGGAAAAAAGATAAAAGGAAAGAAAATAAAGGTAAGGGTTCTAAGGGGTCTTTCACCTTTGCCTTCTTGAACTGCTTCATTTGGTTGCTGTGCATTTGCACTGGAGAAACTGAACTATCTTATTCATAGGTGAATGGGAGACTGAGTATCTCAGCTCCAAAGATAAAAGAGTACTTGCTCTTCCCTGCTAGGTAGACTCCCTAGGCAACTGGGAGCCATGCTGGGAGTGTCTGGAGGGAGGAAGATTTTATCCTCTTAGGACTAGTAGCAGCCCTATAGGGAATCCCAAGCACAATAATAACAAGCTCATCCAGTAAATGCAGAATAAGAGCTGACCATTCAAGCGTTTTGGGCCCCCTTCAAGAGTGCTAGGTTCTTGAAGGGAACTGAGACATGTAAGATGAGTGATCTCAACACTAGAGTGACATATAGTGGAGAGATGCTCAAAAAAAGCAGCACGCTGATCCACCACATTAAACTCCTTAGATTTACACAGGCCAGTTTCTCCTATTAAAAAATGGATTAAAAAAAAAAAAAGGAAAGACATGTACAGTTCTAAAGGGCAAAAAGGACAACCCCTTTTGGACACCACTGTTAACTTTATGACATCTATGGCACCTTGACCTACAGGTATTTAGGTAAATGGGAAAAATTACAAAAGGTGATCTTGGTTAAAATTTTATCAGGCAGAAGCTTTGATAAGTCTTTGCATGCTAAATTAACAAAATCTGTATTTTATTAAAAACAATGAGGTTACTTCGTTATTAATATAAAAATACTCATAAAAAGAAGAGATGACAAAATTAACTCCTTTTAAAAGTTAACAAGAATATATTTGAGACTATCTCGGATAAAAGAATAAAAAGCTGCTTCTGAAATTATTAAAAAGGCACTCAAAACTCTCCTTGTCCAGACAATTTCTGTCTTTTCTTATTCTTTCTCTTACTAGAAATAAACTTTGGAAAGATACACATTTAGCAGATCAGTCACCATAATGAATCTGTAGGAAGAAGGGAAGCCTAGTCTTGTTGCTAAGTGCAGGGGCAAAGAACAGGGCAACTCATGCTACAAGGGGCCATTTCTGCTAGAGTTTTGTTTTATGCAGTCTTCGTATTTTTGTTTAAGTGCATAAGTCTCTACTGAGTTTGATCATGTAATTTATCAGTTTTAAGGGTGTATTCATCTGGAGGACTTTTTTTTTTTTTTTTTTATTTTGAAAAGCCTTAGAAAACATTTTCGAAGTTTTCTGGCAGCAGTAGGCCTGGGGGCTTTTTCTTTCTTTTCCCATTTGCTAGCAGACAGACATTTTCTATCTTGTAAAACATCTTAAAATTTTGTTATTCCTTTAAAGCCTGTATATTTTCAGTGGTAGTCTTCTCTCAGCCTTTGTCTCATTATTATTATTTTTTTTATCATAACCAAAGTCTCAGTTTTTCTTTTATTGTGGGTCATTACAATGTAAATAAATCTTGGATTTCCAAGCCCCCTTAGAAAAGTTTTGCTTTGTTTTGTTTGTTTGTTTTCATCCAAGTCTTAGCCCTTTTCAAGTTGGATTCATAGTTTTAAGAAGGATGCAGGAGGTTGGGGTGCATGGGCCCTGCACCCAGTACAGATACAGTAAATAAATTCCTTTGTTTCATGCTCATAAAGAAATAGAGACATGGTCACAGAAAAAAATACTGAAATAGAGTTAACAGAAGGAAGAATATCAGAGCTCCCAGGCAGGGAAGGAGTCTATCCTTAGTATCTGGTATCTAGTTTCTTTGTTTTGGTTTTTTAATTTTTTTCTTTCTTTGCACTTACATATCTCACATGAGAAATTAAATCTCATCGCGCATGGCCAGGGTAGTCTTTGAAGGAATTAGCATCCATATGTGGATGCACTTCCTGGGTGTTATCCATGTCCTATTCCAGTGGTGAATTTTCTGTGTATGTATCTGGAATATCAGGAGGACTGGGATATCAGGAGAATGATAACAACCTTCCTGTTGCCAAGAGTCAGATATAAAGGGTGAATTTAACACAGAGATACTTTCTAACTCTCTTATATGTTCATTTGTGTTGTACTTATATGTTGTATGTTATGTTTATGTGGCAAAGTCCTTAAGGAATTCTATTAAATTTGATACATAAATAAAGAATGCTCAGCATTTAATCCAAATGCTTTCAAGTTCATGTGACTGAAGTAAATAAATCTACTACAGATTTTAAAATAAAGGTTAAAGATGACTTCATAATTGTCAACCTAGGTTTTACCAATCAAACTACAAAATTGTTTTGGTATTATTGATTTAGTAAAAATAAATTTCAGACTTACCAACAACTTAAGATAAATATCTAATATCCATATGGTCTACATATTTAACATGTTATAAAAAGTTAAATAGAAAAATAAGTAACTGACTTTCCGGTATCTTTTGGTATTTAAATAGCCCAGACATAGGTTTTTAGGATCTGGTTATTGTAAGTATAAAGTTATAAAATTTTCAGGTAGTTTTAGATCTTAAAAGGAATTAATGCTATGTTAAGTTACTATTGGTGAATTTAAACTGTAAAGTTTTTCACTTGGTGTCTGACTCTTAAGAGTTATTTGTCTTAATAGAAAAATTATTAAAAATAAATGACAAGTCAAATTACTTACTTATAAAAAATCAAGGTTAAGAGGGCTGGCAAGTGATATTATGGTTAAGATACTGGGCTCCCACACGGACAAAAATAGTTCAATCCCAGTCTTGACAGCCTCCTTTCTTGCTCTCTCTCTGGTAGAATTTTACATAGTTCTTAAAAAAAATTACTAAGGTTACAAAAGGGTTAAAATTAGGTTAATATGTTATTCTACATACAAAGTTACAAAACATTGAAATCTCATTTGAGTAAAAATCTACAAGTTAGACATACACATATTTTTCTTTTTAACATGTTTTTGTGGGGACAATCTAAATAAAAAGTTATTAAGGTTATATTTAAATGTATTATGTAAAACCCTTAGAGAGGGATCTAAAAGCCAAAAACTGTTAAAACCCATCTTACCTAAAAGGCTGTTTTAGTATGGGATGGGTGGGGTCACACAAATGGCTGACACCTTGATTAAGTAACATGCCAATGTGACCTAAGCCCATCTGTGGTAATAGGATGAAACAATCTGTGGAGTTGCTTCACAGTAAATACAAAGCTCTGGTCAGAGTTTTTTAAAAGTATCTCTCATTTTTTTTTTTTCTTTTCTGAGGGGAGGTTTCCAAAAGTCTTCAAAGGTCAATCTAATTCAAAGTAACAGGAAAAAAAAAAAAAGAATTTTATTGTTGTTGTTGTTGGGACCAACAGTTAGCGTAATGTCTGTCACTGGACTATTTTATGATTATACTCTGTTACTTATAATCCTGTTGTATCCCAATACAGTATTGAGTTTTCTGACATGTTCTTAATATAACTTTTCTTTTTCTTTCTCTTTTTTTACAAACATTATTTTCTTAGACCTAAACATTCATTTTTCTTTTTGGGGTTTTTCCAGTAGGGCTTCTGGAAAATCTTAAAAGATGCATCTCATTTTTGTAAAAGCTAATCTGGTATATCACTTTATGTAAAGATTATTTGTCAACTGTAATTATTATTTTTTTTACATATTATTGGTACTAATATGTTCAAATCATTAATTTATGAGATTAATGCTCTTAAAATGACACTCAGTTATAAGTTTATCTCAAATTACTGTGTATGACAAAAAGAATTGTTTTCTCATTTACCTATATTGTACTGAACTACTGTCAAGTTATTTATTCTTTTATTTATTTATTTTTGCCATTCATACTTCTGAAAATTGCTTCCCTCCCCAAATGAACTTTCAGGCCTGACATTTTCCTTCACCCAGAGATAAGTGGCTATTGTGTCAGACATGACCATCCCCCATGACTCCTAGGGATGAGCCTCCCTAACACCATGTGGCATGACTCCTAGGGATGAGTCTCCCTAGCACCGTGAGAACTGACTACTAGGGATGAGCCTCCCTAAGACCGTGGGACATGACTCCTAGGGATAAGTCTCCCTAGCACTGTGGGACCTGACTAGTAAGAATGGAGCCTTCATAGCACCATGGGACCTGTCAATTTTGTGGCCTACACATGCATTCAGCAGAATGATTTTTGGCCAACAGAGGGGACTGTGGACAGAAGCCTGACTACTTTTCCTATTTTCCAAATCTTTTCAAAAGGGGCTGGGGAAGTCATGCCCACAAACATTAACAGACCATTTATTTTCTATTAACAAAATTCTTTCTACCTCCTGTTCCTGGCATAGTATCTTTGAGATGTATATTTCAAGTGATTACAGTATATTCTTTTGCTTATCTCTTCCCAAGACACAGAACTTCCCTTTTCCTTGAGATATAGATTAAGCCTTTCTTTAATTAAAACACAGATCTTCCCTTCCAATCACCAACCTAAGAACTGTGGAACCCACCTATAACCTACAAGCCCCTGCTTCTACATGTCCTGCCTTTTTGGGCCAGACCAATGAAAAATCTTTTCACTAAATGATGTCTGTCAATCTCAAAAACAAATAAAAGGAAGCTCTGTACATGATCACCCCGAGAAAGTCATGTCTGCCTCTTCTCCGGGCCTAGGTCACTCATATTTGGCTTGGAAATAAACCGCATTAATTATTAATTATTAATTTTAAACTTGGTTATTTTTTCCGTCAACAATAGGAAGAAGGGAAGCCTAGTCTTATTGCTACAGGCAGGAGCAAAGAGCTGGACAGCTCATGCTGAAAGGCCCATTCTGCTAGAGTTTTGTTTTTATTTAATTTTTGTATTTTTGTTTGAGTACATAAGTCTCTACTGAGTTGGTCATGTACTTAACTAGTTTTAGAGTTTGTGTTCACCTGGTGGGCCTCTTCGATTTACAAAGTCTTAGGTAACATTTCCTATTTTAGTAGAAAACAATCATCAGTTTTCTGGCAGAGTAGGTCTAGGGTCTTTTTTTTTTTTTTTTTTTCCCTTTCTTTTCCCTTTTGCTAGCAGATAGCAATTTTCTATCTTGTAAAACATCTAAACATTTCATTATTCCCTTAAGACCTGTGTTTATCTTTTGGTGGAAGTCTTCTCTCAGCCTTTGTCTCATTTTATTTTATCATAACCAAAGCCTAAGTTTTACTTTTACTGTGGATCATTACAATATAGATGAACCTTGGATTCCGAGCCCCTTAGAAAAGTTTGTTTTTGTTTTCCTTTTTCTTTTTTTTTCCCAGTCTTAGCCCCTTTCAAGTTGGATTCTTAGTTTTAAGATAATGATGCACGAGGTTGGGGTGCATGGGCCCTGCACCCAGTACAGAAACAGTGAATTAATTCTTTTGTCCCATGCTCATGAGGTAATAGAGACATGGTCACAGAAGAAATACTGAAATAGAGAGTGAACAGAGGAAATAAATATCAGAGCTCACAGACAGAGAATGAGTCCTGGAAAATAGATTGCCAATGGAAAACTGAGAGGGTTTTTTTTTTTTTTTTCTCTTATCTGTTTCTGGAGTTTTGTTTTGTTTTTTAATTAGGCTGGTTCAGCTTCTGAGTTTATGTAAGAGCAGCAGCTTTCAGAATGGCTGGCTTTCATATTGGGAAGTGCCAGGTCATTGACAAGTTTAACAGCTGCTCAAAGGAGCTTGTAGGGGGTGAGTCCTCTAATAGGTGTGCTGCTATGGGAAGAAAAATTGATCTACAAGATCTATATATATTTTTAAAAATACAAAAGTAAACATTTCTAATAGGGAGGAGATTTGCCCCCAAACCTGAAAGGCATATGGTAGGCAGCTACCAGAGAAGGCTGACTGCCTTGGACATGAGGTTAGGTATTTGACATTTAACCTGGAGATTAGTTTAAAAAAAAATTAGCAGGGGCAGGTCTGTCATGAGTATCTAGTCTCTTTGTTTGGGTTTCTTAGATTTTTCTTTACCTGCACTTACATACCTCATGTGAGGAGTTAAATCTCATCACACATGTCCAGGGTAGTCTTTGAAGAAATTAACACGCACATGTAGATGCACTTCCTGGATGTTGATTCCATGTCCCATTCCAGTGGTGAATTTTCTGAGTGCATATCTAGGGTATCAGGAGAACAATAACAACCTTCCTGTTGCCAAGAGTCAGATATGAAGGGTGAGTTTAACCCAAGGACACTTTTTAACTCTCTTATATGTTCATTTGTGTTGTACTTAACTATGTTGTACATTATGTTTATGTGGCAAAGTCCTTAAGAAATTCTATTAAATTTGACATGTAAATAAAGAGTGCTGATAGCATTTAATCCAAATGCCTTCAAGTTCATGTGACTTAAGTAAATAAACCTACTACAAATTTAAAAATAAAGGTTAAATATATCTTCATAATTGTCAGCCTAAGTTTTACCAATCAAACTACAAAATTGTTTTGGTATTATTGATTTAGTAGAAATACATTTCAGACTTATCAGCAACTTAAGGTAAATATTTAATATCCATATGTATACATATTTAACATGTTATAGAAAGTTCATAGAGAAATAAATAACTGACTTTCTAGTATCTTTTGATATTTAGATAGCCCAGGCATAAGTTTTTAAGATAAATCTGGTTATTGTAAGTACAATGTTATAAAATTTTCAGGTAAATTAAAAGAAATGAATGCTATGTTAAATTACTATTGGTTAATATAAACTGTAAAGCTTTTCACTCGGTTTCTGAGTCTTAGGGTTATTTTGTTAAAAAAAAAACATGACAAGTCAAATTGCTTACTTATAAAAAAATCAAGGTTAAGAGGGCTGGCAGGCAGAATAATGGTTAAGATACTGGGTTCCCACATGGCTGACTGTAGTTCAAATCCCAGACCTGGCAGCCTCCTTTCTGTCTCTCTCTGGTCAAATTATTTACATAATCCTTTTTTTATTTACATAATTCTAAAAAAAAAATCAAGGTTTCAAAAGGGTAAAAATTAAGGCTAATATATGCTATTCTACATACAAGTTACAAAACAAAGTCTCATTTGAGTAAAAATCTACAAGTAAGGCATATAAATATTCTTTTTAACCTTTTTTGGGGGGCAGTCTAAATAAAAGGTTATTAAGGTTATATATTAAAGTATATTATGTAACACCCTTTGAGGGGGATTTAAAAGCCAAATACTGTTTAAGCCCATCTTACCTAAAAGACTTTCTTAGTTTGCCATGGGTAGAGAGATAGGGTCACACAAATGGCTGACACCTTCATTAAATAACATGCCATTGTGACCTGGGCCCATCTGTGGTAATAGGATGGAACAGTTCTGTGGTCTTGCTTGACAGTAAATGGAAGTCTCTGGTAAGAGTTTGTTAAAGCATCTCTTATATATTTTTTAAAGGGAGGTTCCTAAAAGTCTATTAAGAAGTCAATCTAATCCAAAGTTAAAAAGAGTTAAAAAATTGTTGTTGTTGGGACCAGCAGTTGGCATAATGGCTATGTTGTTGGACTCCCACGTAGTTGGCCACAGTTTGAGTCCTGAACCAGACCCGGTGGCTTAAACACACACAGGGCGCTTGTACATGCATGTCCAATATCCTGAGAGGAGAATGGAGGAGAAGGGATTGCAGTATGGCCATCCCCCCTGGGGGTGATTTCTCACTTTCTGTTTGTCTCTCTCTGTCTTTCTGGTGAGCACATGTGTCCTATAAAAAAAACCTCTCAAAAAACATTTCTTGTTTTTGTTTGTAAAAAATTACTGTAAAGTATTTGTGCTAAAGCCAGATGACTGAAACAAATACATTTTTAATTAGAAAAAAGGGACAAATACTAAGTCAAGATATATTGGGTTAAAATTTGAGTTGAAAGCAGAAAAAGAGAGACTAAAAATAAATTTCATTAAAAAATTTATGATTGAGTTTTATATAATAAGTTGGCTAAAATTAAAGAAAGCACTATATATGTTTTCCTAGAAAAAAAAAAGTTATTTTTCAGCCTGTACTTAAAACCAAGTTTGTTTTTTTTTTTTTTTTTTTTTTATTTTTTTTTGGTAATTCTTGGACAAACATACTGTAGAAGATTTCTCTACAGCTTAGTAACTTGCTTAAGAAATAAGAAACAATAGGAACCAGCAGTTAGCGTAATGGCTATGTTGCTGGATTCCCACGTAGTCAACTGCAGTTCACGTCTCAGACCCAGTGGCTTAAAACTCACGCCGGGTGCATGTGTGCGTGTGTCCAAGATTCCGAGAGGAGAATGGAGGAGAAGGGATTGCGGCATGACCATCCCCCCTGGGGGGTGATTTCTCGCTTTCTGTCTCTATGTCTCTCTGTCTGTCTGGCGAGCGCACACAGCCTATAGCGATTATCTCTCCAAAAAAAAAGAAATAAAAAACATTTTTATGTTTAATGTGTGTATTCAGTGAAATTTGATTACAAATAGAGCTTTAAAGGATTATAGACTTTTTAATTATGTAACTTTTTTATAATTGTCAACTTAGTTAAATATACTCAGTGACTTATAATCCTGTTGTATCCCAATATTGTATTGAGTTTTCTGATATTTTCTTAATGCAGTTTTTTTTCCAAACTTTTTTTAGACTAAACATTCTTTTTCTTTTTCCAGTAGGGCTCCTGGAAAACCTCAAAAGATGCATTTTTATAAAAGCTAATCTGGTATATCAGTTTATGTAAGGATCATTGTCAACTGTATTTTTATTTATTTCTTTATCTTTACATATTATTGGTACTAATATGTTAAAACCATGAATTTATGAGATTAATGCTTTTGAAATGACACTCAGTTATAAGTTTATCTTAAATTGCTGTGTATAATAGAAAAAAATTGTTTTCTCATTTACCTCTATTGTACCGAACGGTTGTCAAGTTATTTATATGTATTTTTCATTTTGCCATTCATACTTCTGAAAATTGCTTCCTTTTGAGGCCTGACTTTTTCCTTCACCCAGAGACAAGTGGCTATTGAGTCAGACATGTCCTTCCCTCAGGACTCCACTGCCTATAACAATGGGACCTGACTACTAGGGATGAGCCTTCCTAGCACTGTGGGACCTGATTACCAGGGATGAGCCTTCCTAGCACTGTGAGACCTGACTCCCAGGGATGAGCCTTCCTAGCACTGTGGGACCTGATTACCAGGGATGAGCCTTCCTAGCACTGTGAGACCTGATTACCAGGGATGAGCCTTCCTAGCACCGTGGGACCTGTCAATTTTGTGGCCTACACATACATTCAGAGGAATGATTTTTGGCCAACAGGGGGGACTGTGAACAGAAGTCTGACTGCTTTTTCATATTTTTCCAAAGTTCTTTCCAGAGGGCCTAGGAGGAGTCATGCCCACAAATATTAACAGACCATTTTTTTCTCATTTAACAGGATTCTTCCTGAATACTGTCCCTGGCATAGTATCTTTGAGATGTATGTTCAATGATTACACTACCTTCTTTAGTTAACCTCTTCCCAAGACACACAACGTCCCTTTCCTTGAGATATAGATTAAGCATTTCTTTGCGAATCTCTTCCCTTCCAATCACTAGCCTAGGAATTGTGAAACCCACCTATAACCTACAAGTCCCCACTTCCACATATTCTGCCTCTTTGGGCCAGACCAGTGGAAATCTCTTCACTAATTTTGTCTGTAAATCTCAAAATCTAATAAAAGGAACCCCTGTCCATAATCATGCCTCTTCTCTGGGTCTAGGTCATTCATATTCTGCTTGGAAATAAATCACATTAATTATTAATTATTAATTTTTACAGTCGGTTATTTTTCCGTCGACAGAATGAATGAGTTTGACTTTAGATAGTTTAGGAAGTTTAGAAAGAAAGACCGGAGATGATCCTGAAATCTGATATGGATCAGAAAGAGGGTTGATGCCTTTTGTTCAGTTATTCAGTTGCTTCATGAGTTTGCCAATATTTTCAGACATTTTTGAGGTGCTCTTCATAACCTGTAGCTTCTATATTTTTAATGTCATTTTCCACATATGACAATAGAAATTTTACCTTGCTTAATTCATTAGTTTTGAGGGGAGGGAAGGTTGGAATGTACTGGACCAGGAAAGTTATATACCATACAACCAGCTTTCAGTCAATGGCAGACTGTATATGTCCGTGGTCCTATAGGATTATAGCAGGCTATATCATAGAGCTTAGTTTCACAATAAGCTGTGTCATCTAGTTTTGGGTAAGTACACTCTGTAATGTTCACATGATGACAAAATTGCTTACTGATGTATTTTTCAGACCATATCCCTGTTTTTTTTTTATCAAGTCATGACTGTATTTAAAATGAAAGTCTACGGGTCAGCAATTGGCATAGTGGTTACATCACTGGACTCCCACATGGCCAGCCAAAGTTCATGTCCCAGACCTGGTGGCTTAAAACTCACACTGAGCACATGTGCACGCATGCCTAAGATCCCTCGAAGACAATGAAGGACAAGGGATTGTATCATGACCATCAGCCCAAGGTGGGTGATGGTCTCACTTTCCCTCTCACTGTTTCTTTCTATCCAGCAAGCACACATGCCCTAAGGCAAAAACCTCTAAAAAGAAAAATAAATAAAAAATAAAATGAAAGTCAATAGAATGCCATTACCAACCTATTTGAAAATGAAAAAGCCAGTTGCCATATGATTCTTTTTTCAGGTGTATAGGGCTGTCACTTTCATCTCTCTTACTCTATTTTTACTTTTATAACTATATCTCATTTATCCAGTTCTATTTTATGTTTCAATATCCTTTTCTTATCTTCCCATTTAGAGGGTAGCAGTAGATATTGTGACATTGTCCCTGGTGTCTTTAGGACGCTGGGTCTGTAATCTACAGTGTTAGTTACCTGTCACCTACTCTGGAGACTGGGAAGGATGCAATTTACTATCACTCACTCAAATATCTCTTCAAATATTTAGAAACTAAAATTAAAACATTTTCATTCTGATAGCTTGAGCCATCAAACAAAGGGATATATGAAAATATTCCAGGGAGGTCCTTATCCAAATATGTCAGGAAATGACTTGCTTAAATATAAAAATGTAACAATGTCTGCTTTTTATTGAAGCACTTGTCTGTAGGCATATAATAGAGCTCAATGAATTCTTATTGAATGAATTATTATTATTTATCTGCGAGAGGGCATATGCTCTCTCCAGAGAAAGACTGAGAGAGGAAGAAGGCAAAAGCAATCCCCAATGAGATGCAGTTATATCTCAATCCCTTTTCCTCCATGTCCTCATCCTGTTTGGATCTAGGGCATGGATACACAAGCACAGGGAAGTTTTTCAAGCTGCTGGGATGGATTCAAACCACATGGTCAGTCATGTGGGATTCAGCTCTCTTAACCACCAGGCCATCAGGCCTATCTCTAGTTGAATGAATTATAATCTAAATTATCAGTCAAAAAAGATTTCTCAACTCTGCAGGTGACTCCTCTTCTTCACTACATAGCATTTCTCTTCAAACAAAATAATCATGCCAGTCTGCATTTCCAAATTAACTTCGCATTATGTTGAAAGTCTTGACGACTTACCAACATTTTGCCTCTCATCAGAAACCACATTGCTATTAAAAAATTCAAGAACCCAACGTTAGACAAAAAGAAACCTCACATAGAGTTTTCATACCAGGAAACAAGTGCTCATTGAAATGGATTCTAGCAATTATGGTATCAACATCCAGCGGATGATCCCATGCTATGGCAATCGAGATGCCTTTTTCTAGTTAGAATACATTAAACACATAGAATACGAAGGTCTGGCTTTTGCATAATGACATGATTGTTATCTATGTTGAAGAATATTGTGGCAATGCTTTCCAGCATTATTTTAATGAAATTCAGCTAAAATCAACAACTTACATTCATTTCCCTCGCTGAACTTTCTGAACTCCTGTGTGGCCGTGACAAGACCTGATGGCAATTGCTTTGTGAATTAAGATTCTGTCAGACGAATGAGACATTTGAATAAGAAACTATTATTAGAGATGCTTGTGTATGTTGTAGAAGGCAAGACCCCTCGGCCTAATGGATTCTCTTGGGCCTGAGACAGGAATTGCGTTTGCTATTTTCCAACTTCTTAAACTTCTTAAACATAAGGTTAGTATTTAAAGAGTAGAGTTTCAGTTTATAGTGTAGGAAAAGATTTGGGTGAATTTTTACAAGTTTATTTTATTTACTTCTTTTATAAGTGATACATAGAGAACAGAGATAGAAAGACAGATAAACACAGCACCCTGAGAACCAGCACTTAGCATAATGACTACGTCGCTGGACTCCCACGTAGTTGACCATGGTTCGCATCCCGGACCCAGTGGCTTAAAATGCACGCTGGGCGCGTGTGCATGGGTGCCCAAGATGCCGAGAGGAGAAGGGATTGCGGCATGACCATCCCCCCTGGGGGGTGATTTCTCGCTTTCTATCTCTATGTCTCTGTCTGTCTGTCTGGCGAGCACATGCGCCCTATAGCGAAAAAAACCTCTCCAAGAAAAAAAAAAAAAGAAAAGAAAAAAACAAAAAAAGACAGCACCCTGAACAGTCTCCATGTGGTGATCACCTCTAGTCTCGGTAAGCGATGGATCATGGGCATGTGTGCACACTCAGGAAGCTCTCTGCATGCATATCTGGACCTTCCCAAGTGAGTCAGCCCCATGAAATATTGTATTTTACTACTGTGCCACCGCCTAACCACATAGTTGGGTAAATTTAACATTTATTCTGCTTATGATGAAATGGTGGTTAAGTAGCTTTCATAATAAAAGCAATAATTGCTACTACCATTTCCTGGGTGTCAGGCCATTCCTGGGTGAAAAATACTTAGCTTCCATAAACCCATTCTGTTCTTTTGTAACCACATGTGAAACACGACCTTTCTTGGGTTCTCTGTGTATTTGGTAGAGGTGTCAAAGCTTGAGCACAGTAGGTGCAGACTTCATCTGCAGACCCAGTTCTACCTCCATCACCTGTCAGCTATCACTAGGCTACAGAAGAAAACATGAAGAAATTCCTTAAGAAAGGTTAGGCAGAAAGGATTTCATTAAGTGCTGGTTCCTCAATTCCCTGCTCACTTCCCAAAGCGCTCACGTGATCTGAACTGTAGTTTGATCTTAACACTGTGTCATATACTTTTCTTTAGAATTGTCTTACTCTGCCTTTGGATGAATTTCTAACTGAATTTATAGCTTTTTGTGTCACTTTTACATATTAAGAAGTCCAATATCAAAATGAGAAGCCAGGAGCCAGCCAGGTAGCTTGGTGACTGAGGCAACTAAATCCCGTATGCCTGACTACAAGGTTTGAATCCCAGACCTGGCAGTTTGAGAATCATGTCAGATGCACGTGCATACATGCTTAAAGTCCCAAGAGAAGAATGGAAGAGAAGGGGGGGGGGATGATTTTTCACTTTCCCTCTCTCTTTCTCACTCTCCCTCTCTGGTGAGCACATGTGCTCTTTGGTAAACAAAGAAACAAATGCCAAGGCATATCTAATTTGCAGTGTTCTTTTCCCTCGGTTCTCCTCCCTCTAGCTAGGAGGCCTGCTGCATGGCTGAGCTATGGCTCATGTCCTATCTATTTCCTTATCTTGCTTCTATACTCCTTTTCTCCAACTTCCTGTGCTCTTTGGGGCTCATGGTAAGGTGATGGGAAAAGTTGAGAAGCTAAAAAGATTGCCTCTGATTGGAAGAGTTGTAATCTGCCCACTCAAGTGCTGCAGATGGTTGAATAATGATCCAATCACTCACACATCTTGGAGACCCCATTGGGCAAAACCCAATATAATTCCTTGCCCTGGCACACGGATCCTGAACTTCAGCTGTGAAATAGTGCTTTCAGAGACTTAAAATGAAGATTTTCTGTTGAGATTTCTTCATTTATTTCTACCTATACTCACTACATGTCTAGACAGGTCCAAGTGAACAGGATCTAAACATCTGAATGCAGTTAGGGTCACAATATTCCTCTATTCCCACTGATTCTGATGCACAAAGAGTGAGAATGGAATAGAAGAGAGATTGCAGATCACCTCCTCCTGCATGCCTCTGAACACTCAGACTGAACTTCAAGAATTATAAGAAACACACCATCCATCAGCTGACTAGAAATCACCACGGGGTCACAAGAAATATGAAAAAACAAGAAAATACCTCTCCTCCAAGGAGAAATAACTCCTCTTCATCTTCAGACAGTATGATGAAATTCACGGAAATGTCTGGTAAAGAATTTAGAATTTTCATGGTGACAAAACTCACAGAGATTGGAGAGAAGAGAGACAATGAACTGCTGAAGAGGCAGGGGAAAGGAGCTGACCAACTTCAGGAAATGAGGAAATTCTTGCATGATCTAAAAAAGGAATTACACACTTTAAAAAAGAATCAAATGGACCTGCTACAGATGAAGACTACAATACAGGAAGTCAAAACCTCCCTTGAAAGTATTAAAAGAAGGGGAACCAGCAGTTAGCGTGATGGCTATGTCGCTGGATTCCCATGTAGTTGACCGCGGTTCATGTCCCGGACCCGGTGGCTTAAAACTCACGCCAGGCGCGTGTGCGTGCGTGCCCAAGATCCCGAGAGGAGAATGGAGGAGAAGGGATTGCGGTGTGACCATCCCCCCTGGGGGTGATTTCTCGCTTTCTGTCTCTAATGTCTCTCTCTCTCTGGCGAGCGCACGCGCCCTATAGTGGAAAATCTCTCCAAAAAAAAGAAAAGAAAAATCTTGTTAGGTCATTTCATATGAAAGATCAAGAGACACAGTCAGCTTGGAAATAAAATTCAGGCTGATCAAGGCAAACAGTGAACAGTAATTCAAAAGTAACAAAAAGCTTCCTGTATTTCATTAATGATTCTAAGTTAACAAACTATATGAAAATAAAAATAAGGCCATTTATACAGTTTGGAATACAAGTATGACATTCTGTTAACCAGGAAAACAAAAGCATCTAACCTTTCCTTGTGTGTTTTAGTAAGAGGCATCAGGGTATAGTTGACATAATTCAGGCCTCGCATGGTATTACCATTTACTATCTGTTAATTTTTAACGATTTTGATGTGAAAGAAACTGACTTGTGTTTTCAGTTTTCTTATGATGAACTGAGGGCACCAGTACCTGCAGAATAGTGTGAGAACTGAGATAAAGCAATGTGCAGCTCCACCTGCCAGTCTGTCCTGTGGTACCTCCTATCCTTCAGATACTGCCCTAGGCTCTGTTTCCTCCCGAGGTGAGTGCTTTCATAAGAGCTGACCTCGTGCCTACACTCTCATCCACTTTTCTTCTTCCTCTTCCAATCAGTTCTCTGCCCATGGCATTCTATTAATATGGCTCCCATCAAGTTCACAAAAGATGCTTATGTCTGTTAAACCCCATGGTCAATTTTTTGTCCTCAGAGCAGCATTTGATCCAGCTGAATACTCTGGCCTCTGGAAATACATTTTTCTCTAGACTTCTAGGACTTCACAATTGCCTGAATTCCTTCAGCCACACAAGCATTTTTCTCATCTCTGTAGTTCACTTCTCCTAACTGTGGGGGTGCTCCAGTATTTTTGGGACATCCTCTTCTCCCTGTCTCTCATCCCTGCCTAGGCCTTGAAATCATCTCATCCATTTACTGCTGACTCTCCTCTCTCCTTAACACCAGTATTTACATATGGAATTGCCCACTTGAGTTTGCAAGAAGCATCTCAAACTTAACCCCAATCAAATTCTTTACCTGGACCCTCCCCCAATCTTTATCCCACTCTGCTTCTAGACTAAACTTCCTTTCGTTACTCCACCGGCCCACCTTCTATTTAGTTGCTCAGTTAAAAAACTGAGCAAGTTATCCTTGATTCCTTTCTTTTCCTCTCCACATCTGATTCATCAACAGATTATACTTGAGCTGCTTCTGAAATGTATCTCGAAACCAATCTCTTCTTATCTCCATGCCCAAAACTTTAATCTTGTAACTAGACTGGGTGGGAGGCCCAGATTTGTGACCTGAAAGTTAGGTCCATGTTACTTACCATTTGGCAAAAGTCAATCCTCAGAAACAAGAGTTGGCAAAAAGTAAAAAGGACTTCTTTCTTCCTTTCCTTTTTTTGTTTAAGTTTTTTTTTTTTTTTTCCAATAGGGCATATTTTTTTCAATAGGGCATATTTACTTACTGGAGAAAGACAAAGTTAGACAAAGATAGTGAGAAGGAAAGTGAGAAGGAAAGCCAAAGACAGAAGTTAGAGACTGATTTGCCTAAGGGTTAATCTATTAAGATGGGACTCCCAGACTAAGTCCAATACAGAGTCACTTGGTTCTCTTTTGCCTCAGTTACAGTCTAAGCCACCATCATCACTAACCTGGATTTCTACCGGGTATCTCGTCCCCAAAGACTCCATATCCATACAGAAGCTAGAGAAATCTTCTGAAAGCATAAATCAGATCATGCTTGAAAACCTCCTGTGTCAGGCCAAGCATGTTTTCAAGGTTCGTCCATGCTATAGTATATGTCAATATTTTATTCCTATTTATGGCTGAAAAATATTCCACTGTATATTCATAGTATATTTTGATTATACATTCATCTGTTGGTGGATTGTGGGTTGTTTTCACCTTTTGGATATTGGAAATATTGCTACTATGAATACTGGTGTACAAATATCTGTTTTGAGACCCTGCTTTCAATTCTTTTGGCTATATACCAAAGAGTAGAATTGGGAGGTCACATGATTGTTCTACGTTTTACTTCTCCTTCTTCTTCTTCTTTTTTTTTTAAGAAGTTTCTCCCTTAGGATACATGTGCATGCCAGAGAGAGAAAAATACAGAGACAGTGAGGGGGAAATGAGAAACCACCACCTGAGGGGATGGCCACACATAATCTCTTCTTTATTCTTCTCCCTGGATCTTGGGCACACGTGAACATGTGCCTGGAATGTTCCACTGGATCCAGGACTTAAACCATGGTGGGCCATGTTGGAGTCCAGAAACATAACCACTATGCTATCTTCTGGTCCCTATGTTTTACTCTTTGAGATGCCAAACTGTCTTCCAAAGCAACTGTACTATTTTACATTCCCACTAGAACTTCTCAAGGCTTCCAACTTCCCCACATCTTCACCAAATCATTTTATTTTTCATTTTTTTTAAAACATAATAGATATCCTGGTATCTAGAAGTTTGTAATTCAATTTGTGCTTGAGAAAAAATGATAGAGGAGTTAATTGGATGATGCTATGGCAGTTCTGAAAGCCAGAGTGAAAAGGTATTATTCTGACCCACCACAATAAGGTGTCAATTTTCTGCTATTTCAGTAGTAGTGGGGATTTTTTCTACTCTATGTCTCACTGTTACATAACTCCTTTTGTAACTAATGGTCCACATATCTGAGATGCTTGGTAGGGTGTGAATAAATATAAATTGCTCCAGAAAGTAATGAACCTGACTGGTCTACGTGAGACACATCCCTGGTCTCATTGGCATCATTTCTTTCTATTTTTTTTAATTTTTTTTTTTGGGGGGAGGAGGTAGGTCATGTGTGCTTGCCAGAGAGAATCAGAGATAATGAAAGTGAAAGTGAAAAATCATCCCCAAGGGGGATGGCCACACCTAAACTCCATCTTCTCCATTTTCCTCCTGGGATTTTGGACATACACGCATGCCTGTTGTGATTTTAACCCACTGGGTCCAGTACTCAAACCACAGTGTGCCATGTGGGAGTCCAGCTCTGAAACCACTATGCCGTCTGCTGACCCCAGCACCACTTCTCAGTTCTTGCCCAGAATCTTATCCATCCACCTGATGATTCAAGTGCTGACAGAATATGATTGCAAACTCTTTCGACTCTGTAATAGGAATATTTGAAGTACTTGTCCATAATTTAACAATATAAAAAGTTATAAGACATTCATTTACTTAAAACTTTTTAAGAATTCTTGTAAATATGGTGTTACAAATAAAAGTTCTCCCAATGTAGTTAAAAAATCCTATTTAATCTATACAGTAATTGAGTAATGGCATTAGTATAACTATACAGAGCAAACGCTACTACTCTATAGGAAAAGTTACAGGTTCTAGACAGGGTACCCTGGACACCTCTCCCTGCACTGGTGGAAGGAGTTCAATTTCCTTCCCTCTCTCCTCCTCACCAACGTGCTCCTATATTCCCTCCCCAACTCGCTTCTCCGTTCCCAAAGAGTTGATGCTTGGGGTCTAGCTTTTGTAGTTCCAGAAGTGGAAGCCTTGGCTTGGGGGAGAGCCATAATGCAGCAATAGAGAGGGAGGGGCTCATGCGAAGTGAGTCTTCACGCGCCTTCTCGCATGTGCTGCCTTCTGCTTACTAACTTTCCAAATTTCAGCTTTTTGAGAGGTTTTTGCTATAGGGCATGTGTGCTTGCCGGAAAGACAGAGAGAGACAGAGAGACAGAAAGTGAGAAATCACCCCCCAGAGGGAATGGCCACACCACAATCCCTTCTCCTCCATTCTCCTCTCAGGATCTTGGGCACGCATGCAGATGTGCCCAGTGTGAGTTTAAGCCACTAGGTCCAGGACTCGAACCACAATCAATTACATGGGAGTCCAGCGACATAGCCATGACGTCAATTGCTGATTCCCATTTTGACAATTTTATACCCAGATTTTCCAAATTTTTTATACCCTGATGTGCCCATTTAGGCCTGAGACTTAAGAGAGAAGAAATAGGCAAGAATAGTCAAGAGAAAGGCGAGCTGTTGCAGGTCAGGATGGGGAAATTCATTTTGTATGCTGTGATGACATACAAGGAATGCACGTAAAATAAATAAAAGGAAAAAAGAATTCTCCTCTGTATGAAATTGAAGGTCATAGTGGAAAGAGTAAGTTATGAATAGAGATGGCCACGTGGAGTCTGAGAATGAGGTGGGTAGATGTGGATGCCCTGCCTTATTCACTGATTTAAAGCCTATACCTAACCTTGGACAGATCCATTTATTTATTTATTTATTTATTTATTTATTTATTTATTTATTTAAGGTTTTTGCCAAGCAATGCCTTATCAAAGAGACAGGGATAGAATACCCCCATACACACACATACACACATACTGGGGAAATGGCCATGCCCCAATCCCTGTTCCTCCATTTTCGTCCTGGGACTTTGGACATGTACACACGTGTTCAGTGTGATTTTCAAGCTGTCAGGTGTGGGACTCCAACCATACTTGGCCGTGTGGGAGTCCAGGACCTTAACCCTCACACCACCTTTTGGCCCTGGGTACTTCGTCCTTTTAAAAGCGTAGATGTGTTCAACATGAGACCCAAATCAGTAAAAGGGATTGTGTTTTTCTGTATATGTTTGTTTATCATCAAGCAAAACATACCTTGTATCAACAAGGATTCGATTAGGGTGACTGGAAAGTGTGAGGTGAACAAGGAAGCAGGACCAAGGATTACTCAGCGTTACCTGCTATGTCATTGCCACACACAGACCACCCAGTGGGTGGGACAAGGCGGGGAGTCCTGTGATCCAACTACAAGGCCAGAGAAATGTAGGCGGGTTACCTCACAAGGTGTCTGCTAGTCTCTCTTATTTCTTCTTCATTTTTGTAGAGGTTTTTGCCTTAGGGTGTGTGTGCTCACTGGAGAGTGAGACAGAAACAGTATCCTTTCTCTTCCCATCTTTGCCTGAGCTTCATGCCGCTGGGTCTGGGACTCGAACCACAATCAACCACATGTGAGTCCAGTAACGTAACCAATATGCCATTTGGTGGAACCCTTCCTCTGTGAATCTTACACTGAGGACCTCAGTTTGGAGGACCTGTTGTCTCCACTCAGTGCTATCCTTCCACTTGTCAGCAGGTGGCAGCAAATCTCATAAATAACAATCCACGTTTCAATGAAACACACTATATGAAGACATTTTTAGTTTCTTTTATTCATGATCGATCATACAAGCATGAGAGAGAGAGAAAGATAGAGACACCCTTGACATGGGCTCGTCACTGCGGTCCTCTTT
>NW_006160139.1:1387408-1401813 GCF_000334495.1 Tupaia belangeri chinensis | reverse complement strand
CCCTGGCCCTCTAAGTCCCCATGCTCTCCTGCACATATGCCTTCACCTCTTGTTTTCAAGCTGACCTGGGGATCTGAGTCCACTGTGGTCCATGTGGCTTCCAATTCTGCAGTTCAGTTTGCTTGTGACTGTACCATCAGGCTGGGCTGGTATGTGATGTCTTGTCAATAAATTGGAGTGGGGGACAGACAGGAGAAATGAAGACCATTTATATATAAGCAATGTCTGTGTCAGAGAGTGGTTGGGCTTCCTTAGCAAAGAGGCAAGGTGGTGTCATCCTGGAGGACTCCCTTGAGATTGGGGTCTAAATGACAGGGTCAGTCTGTCAGGGCCTCTGTTGCTTTTGCTACTTAAATGACCTAAGCTCTCTGAGCCAGAGCTCACTCATCTATCTGTACAAACAAGAACAAGACTGTGCACTGCTCAGGATGAACTGCAATGACAGGCTGACCGCCTACCTAGAGCTAACTGGAGTGCACTCTGGAAATGAGGGGGGGGCAGCACTGCTTCCCTTCAGCTGACACCAGCCTGGCTCTCATTAAAAATTGGGTTGCTCATGTTTTAGATAAAAGGAGGTACATGGAGAGAATGCTTCCTGGTTTGCAGGAAGACTCCGGGTGACTCTGAAAATAGTCTTTGGAGCATCTCAGGACATTCTCTTGGGGCAACTCTTGAGGTTTGACTCTTTCCTCTGAGGTGAGGGAAGCAGGGAAGAGTGAAGATTTGTTCCTTCTTATTAGCTTCTTGCCTGGGCAAGGGAGCCCTTGTGAAGGTGTCTAACTCTACTGGAGTTAGAATGAAAAGAAGATTTACTAGTTTCCTGGAGCTTATCACAAATTCAGTATCTTACAAAACAGAGATCTAGTCTTTCACAGTTCTGGAGGCTGGAAGTCTGAAATGTGGCAGGACGGTGTCCTTCCCAAAGCTCTGAGGGAGAATGCATTCATTGCCTCATCCAGCCAAGCTGCTTGCTGGCCTTCTTCGGCTTGGAGATTCTTCATTCTAAACTTACCTTGTGGGCTCTTTCTCTTCTATGGATCAAATCTCCCTCTGCTTCTTTATTATAGCCTTATGATGGCATTTAAGGTCCCCCAGATAGTCCAGGATAGTCTTCACATTTCAAGATCCTAAACTTAGTCTCATCTGCAAAGACTTTGCCTTACAAGGGCACATTGACATGTTTCATAGTCTAGGTATTTTTGAGGGGTGGAGGGCATTTTTCGCCTCCTGGGAAGGGAATTAAAAAGGCTGCCCTTTATTTCAGGAAAACAGAAGGGATAAAGCAAATTTACCTGAGCAAGTGTTCTGCTATAATCCCTCTGCTCTAAGACAGGATGTGTTCGGAGGGTTACAAAGATATTTCTGGCTCAGCACATGTGAGGCTGACAGAAGTGTTATACTATGGAATATTGCTAGAATGAAATAGAAAGTCTTCTATACAGGCAATCAAAATCTGCAATTTGGAAAGAAGCATGCAGTGGAAGCAGGATGGATATTTCCTTCAGCTACTTACTTCTGCTGTGGCAGCAAAAAGATGCTACAGATGACATGGAAAGAAATGGCCACAGCTCTGCCCTAACCAAAGCTTATTTACAAAACAGTTTCTGCTTCTGGGAAGATAGAGTATATGTATTTTGTTGGTTTCTTTTTTTGTTTGTTTGTATGTTTATAGTTTTGCCACAGGGTATGCACACTCACCAAAGAGGGAGAGAGGGGGTGGGAAAGAGAAAATAAGAAGTCAACCCTGCCGGAGACCTGCTCCAGCCGGGGTGGGTTGAGACTCTACGGAAGGTGACACAAGCGAGAAGAAATCAGGCAGAGATCTCAATGCTCTTTAGCATGTTCTCAGCCGACTACAGTCAGAGCAAGCTCAAGACTGCAGAATCTGTGGCTAGGATACATAAATTTTTATTGAGGGATGTTTACAGGAGTAGGAGGGGTGAGGGGGAAGTAAAAGATTTTACTCTAAAAAGTAAAGTATTCAAAGCATAGGAACAATAATCATAAAACATGATGCACTGTTCTGTTTGATCAGGTGAAGTCAATCACAGTCCTCAGGGCAAGGGTGTCCATCTGTCCAGTATATTTTTTTCTTAGATCTTGATTACTGGATAGGGCCTTTTTGGACGAGGGGGTTTTCAGCAAGCTTGATAACTTTAGCCCCAGGCTTGCTTAATAACTTCAGTCCTAGGCCAAAGGTCTAGACAGAAATCTTACCTGGTTAAGTAAAGATATGGTTAATATGCACTAAAGTAGAACATCTATATTATCTCTGGGGTAGTCTACAGCTAAGGGGGTGAGCCTATTGCCCACATGGGAAAGGAATGTGGTCTTGTAAGCAGCTTAATGACCGACCTAAATGTTGTTGTGTACGTGTGATCCTCTATGTGCTGTTCTATACAACGGCAGTGACTCAGGGGAGCGGCAATTTTTCCTTGTCCTGAGATCAAAGGTGACTCATGGCCTTTGTTTGAGGTGTCAGTACCTCGTAGATGAGCCTCTGAGCCTCTCCCAGCTACTGAGGCCATTTCACCAATTTAATAGTTTTCCATTAACCCAAACCTTTCTAATGCTATCTATGTAGTTCCCAGTAGGAGAAGTGAATGCAGCATTCTTTATTGATATTTTCCAGGCAGGTGGGATGAGTCTCACGATAATTCCCATTCACTGCTGCTTTAGGGGTCTGCATTCTTTTAGGATTATTAGTTGGTGTTATTGTAAAAGTTAAAGTAAGGCTGGGGGTGTTATCTTACCCTTACGGGGTACTGTGACAGCAGTAAAGCCTATGGCAGAGAGACTGAAAGCAAAAACAGCACAAACCAGGACAATAAACACAGTTGAAAGCCTGAGCTCACAACTGTAGTCTTGCTTGCAGCTCTTCTCACCCAAGCCCTGCTTAGACATGAGAGGCAGCTCTTTAGGCTCTGTCTGTGTTGGCTGCATGGCCTCCACCACATCCTCTAGAAGGAATGGCCATTCTACAGTCCCTTCATCTCCTCTTAGGATTTTGGGTATGCATGCACGTGTGTCCAGGATGTTTTTCAAGCCACCAGGTCAGGGACTATAACCACTCAGACAGCCATGTGGAGTGCAGCTGCCTTAACCACCATGTCACTGACTGGCCCTTTATATACTTTTTTCTATACCACCTGCTAAATATACCCCAAATTCCTAAACACTGCATATATAACAAACATGGCAAAACTTTGGAAGGTATAGAAGGAAGACCAGCTAGGAACCCCCAAGACCCAAAAAACAACCACAGTGGGGAGTTCTTTGCTTGCTTACTTTTCTTCTTTTCTTCTTTTTCTTTCTCTCTTTCTTTTACTTTCTTCTTTCTTTCTCAAATACTCTTCTTTTTAAGTTTCACCATTATTTTATGTACCCCGAAGAGAGAAAGAAATACTGCCATGAGGCCGTGACACAGTGTCTTAATGATAATCTTGCCTGGTGAGTGAGTGAGTGATACACTCTCAGTGCAATTGAAACTTCTTATATCAATTCTGGAGGACTTGATTTCCTTTGCCTTCAGTTGCACTGCATGGCTTCTGATGTGCATTCCCTTCATATAGCTCAATACTTTGATGTAACTTGGCTTTACTTTATGTCCTTCAAAGCAGTGCTCTCCACCTTTACTATGTATTCAAATCAACTGGGGACTTTGCTAAAATGTAGGTCCCGATTCAGTAGGTTTGGGGTAAAGCCTGAGAGTCTTCATTTCTAAAAATCTCCCAGGTGATGCTGCTGGTCCATGGGTCACACTTTAAGTAGCAAGGTTGAAAAGCTCTGGGTTTGTTTTGGAAGAAAACATGGAATTGCAGTCATTTCAGCTTTAATAAGCATTCACTTCATAAATAACAAATGAATGCCACAATATTCTACCTCCTCACTTTCCTAAATATTCTGTAAACTTTTCTTTCAATACTGAATCATTGTATAATATTCCTGAAAGCATTCTACATGGCTATTAAACCCAGCCATGGAGTACCAACAAGGCACTTAGTCCTGCTGAGGCAAGGACAACAACAATAGCTGTGAACAATAGCTGTGCACATGCAGGCAACGACAGCTAGGTCACATAGATGCCTGGAGGGTGGCAGGTGAAAAGGCCTTTTTCCTTTTGAAGTTTCTTTCTTTCACGAAAGAAACCACTAGAGAGTGTAAGAGAGAGAAAATGAGAGCAATAGTTATCCTCAATGGAATCTCATGTCACAATCATCTCCCCAACCAGGCAGGACCTCATGTGTCCCTAGCATGTGAAACTTGTCGCAGGATCTGAATCCCAGTCTTACATAAGGCTTCCACTATGGCAGAGTGCCCTGTTAATACTGTGTGACTATGGTTAAGCTGTACAACATTTTTGACTGTAAGATACATTCCAATTTCAGAGAGTTCAGAGTTTGCTTTTTGTTTTTCTTGTTGTTTTTGAGAGTTTTTTGCTATAGGGTGCGTGTGCTCACCAAGAAGGCAGAGAGAGACAGAGACAGAAAGTGAGAAATCACCCCCCCCGGGGGGGGGATGGCCACACAGCAATCCCTTCTCCTCCATTCTCCTCTTGGGATCTTGGGCATGCACACACATGTGCCTGGTGTGAGTTTAAGACACCGGGTCTGGGACTCAAACCGCAGTTGAATACATGAGTCCAGTGACATAGCCATCACACCAACTGCTGGTCCCCAGAGTTGTTAAAATGTGAAAAAAAGTGCATCTTTAAATCAATACAAAATACAAAGTAACTTATTCTTGTAGTTTCTTACAATTTCCCTTTTTCTGCTTCCTGCTTTGTTCTCAACTTGAAGAAACTTCTTTCAGGAGCTGATTAAACCTAATGTCTGCTTTGCTTCTCTGGAGATTCATCTCTACTCCATCCAGATCCACCTGAAGACCATTTGAGATGTCAGGGAAGCTCTGACCCCATGACCTTATTAAGGCTTATATTTTTGGGGGTGTGGTTTGTCTATCCATTGCCCTTCTAGGTAGCTACTCATCCATCCTCTTCCTCAGAGGCCATGAGCTACAATGCCTCCTGGATACATTTATGGCATGGTCATGCCTTCTATGAGTTTGCAAATCAAGTGCCATGCTGGAACGCTTGGCAGTCATGTCTTGAGCCTAGGGTCTGGAGTGGTGGTTAGGGTGCTAGGCTCCCACATGACTAACTGTGATTCTAGTCCTGGGCCTGGGCTTGAATTTCATGCCAAGCATGTGTGCATGCAAGTCCAAAAATGCAAGAGGAGAATGGATGAAAAAGGATCGTGGCATAGCCATCTCCCCTGGGGGGCAATTTCTCACTTTCCCTCTCACTGTCTCTATATCTCTTTCCAGTGAGCTCACATACTCTACGGTAAAACTTTTAAGGAAAAAACCGTTTTGAGCCTAAAACAAAATACTTCGAAAATAGGTACATGGAGGCTTCTCAAGCAGACTCCATCTCCATCTGCAGCCTCCTGCCCAATCAGGAAATCTGAGGCAGGTCTGAACCTCAGTCCCAGCCCCAGTTCCTAACTTTAGAGCTTAGTCCCCTCCTCTGAGCTAGAAGGACAGAGCAGTTGCAGTCTTCTCAAGCAGACTCCCACTTCATCTGCAGGCCCCTTCCCAGTCAAGGAATCTGGGACAGGTCTGAACTTCAGCCCCAGGCCCAGCCCTAGCCTCAACTCCAAAGTTCAGAGCCCACCCTCCTCCTTTGAACTAGGACAGGGCAGCTGCAAGCTTCACAAGCAGACTACATATCCATTTGTAGCCCTTTAACCAATCAGAAAATCTGGGACAGAGCTGAACTTCAGTCCCAGTCGCAGGCCCAGCTCCAAACTTTGGAGTCCACCCTCTCCTCTGAACTAGATGGTATGAGTTTCTTTACTTCCTTTCTTTTGCTAATTCTTTACTTCTCTTCCTTCACTTAGGACAGGGAAGTTACAGGCTTCTCAGACTCCATGTCCATCATCTGTAGCCTCCTGCTGATTTATATTTTTCTTCCTATTTCATTTTTTCTCTTTCTTCCACCTACATTATCATTTTTTCCTCAACCTCCACCTCCTAGAGGGACTAGATAGGTCTATATTTATAGTTTTCAAACATCTAAACATTATGAAGATCAGAGAAATCCCCACCCCACCCCTACTGAAATACCAGCAAAAGGGAGAAATTCCTCTTCAGAAACCTAAACAGAAAACTCCTCCTGTGGGGACCACCTTGCTAATCACAGCAGAAGAGAGGCATTGACACAGAAGCAATAAGAGAGGCATTGACACAGAAGCAATTCACAGCAAAAGGGAAGACAATGCGTTCACAGGTGCATAGACATTCTCCAAAGAGTTATCCAAAAGTAAGTACACCAACAAATGACTGAAAATCACATAAGGGCTTCAGGTATGAGAAAACCAGAAAATACATCTCTATCAAGAGAACACAGTTACTCATCTACAACTTTTGGAAAAAAAAACAGAAGTTACTGAAATATCATTATTGAGAACATTCATGGTGACAAAACTCTATGATATGAAACTGAAAAAAGACAATGATGAGGAATTCCTCCATGATTTGAAAGAAGAAATGTACACCATAAAAAAATAATCAAATGGAACTGTTAGAGATTAAGACTGTTATACAGAAAATCAAAACATCTCTTGAAAGTATTAAAAGCAGATTAGACCATTGCAGAAAACCTAATCTAGGAGCTAGAAGACAAAATATACAACCTAGAAAAATATCACCAAAAACACTGAAAAATTAATCCCCCCAAATGAGGGCAATATGTGATAAATACTGGATACCATTAAACACCCAAAAATCTGAATAACTGGTATCCCAGAAGGTGAAGAAACTAATAATGACACTGATATTCTATTCCATGAAATCCTGAAAGAAAACTTTCCAAGTCTGGAGAAGCACTCAAACATCCAGACTACAAAAATACAAAAGACCCTAAATAGAATCAACCCAAGAAGATCCTCTCCATAGCACGTCATTACCAGACTGGCCAAAATCACAGACAAAGACAGATATTAAAATTGGCAAGAGAGAAATGTCAAGTTACTTACTAAGGTTATCCCATCAGGCTAATAATATCTGCTTTCTCACAGGAAACAACACAAGCAAGGAAAGAATGGGAAGATATATTCAAAGTGTTAAGAGAGAAGCAATTTCAACCAAGACTACTATACCTGGTAAGATTATCCTTCATATGGGAAGAAAAGATAAAAACCTCAGATAAACGAAACCTGAAAGAATTTACCAACACCAGACCAGCTCTTCAATAAATTCTGTAGAGTACTATGCCATGAAAACTAAAAGGAGACAGAAGAGAATAAAAAAACAACCAAGGAAATGGTCCACTTAATGGTAGGGACAAGTCCAGAAACATTGATAATAATGTAGAATATTAATGGATTAAATTCTCCAATCAAGAGGCTCAGATTGGCTGAATGGATTAAAAAAAAAAAACAGAAACTCTCTGTCGCCTACAAGAAATGCACCTCATAAATAAAGGCATATACTGAAAGTGAAGGACTGGAAAAATCTATTTCATTCAAACCAAAATCAAAAAAGAGCTGGAGTCATGATACTAATTTCAGACAAAAGAGACTTTAAAGCAAAAACTATAAGAGACAAAGGAATTATATAGTAGTAAAAGGTCTAATTGGTCAAAAGGATATAAAGCTTATAAATATCTGTGCACCCAACTCAGGAAACACCCAAATGCTTGAAGGAAAGACTGCTAGATCTTAAAGGAGAGATAGATTGCAACACACTCATTAGTGGAGATCTCAATACCCCACTATCTCCTTTAAACAGATCATCTAGACAAAAAAAAAAAAAAAAAGCAAAGAGATACAGGATCTAAATCTAAAAATGCCATAAATCAAATGAACTTGTCTGACATCTATAGCATTTCCACCTAAAAAACACAAAATACACATTTTTCTTATCACCACATAGAATCTTTTGAAAGACTGACAACATGATAAGGCACAAAACAAACCTTTATAGATTCAAAGGCATAGAAATTATATCTAGCATCTTCTCTGACCATGGTGGAATTAAACTTGATATTAATTTTAGGAGAAAAAAACATGAAAATACGCGATCTTTGGAAACTAAATAACCTACTTCTGAATGACTTCATACCTACTGAAGAAATTAAAGAAATAAGAAGATTCATGAAACCAATGATAGTGAGTACATGAGTTTCCATAGCCTATGGGTTGCAGCAAAAGCAGTCATAAGAGAGAAGTTCATAGCAATTAGTGCACAAACAAAAAAAAAAAGGTGAAAATATGGCAAATGGATAACCTAACATCATGCCTCAGAGAATTGGAAAAACAACAACAAAAAATCAAAAAAATGCCAGGAGAAAAGAAATAGTAAAGATGTGAGCAGAAATAAATGAAATAGAAAGTAAATGAACTATACAGAAAGTAAATGAAAGCAAGAGTTGGTTCTTCGAAAAGATAAACAAGATTGACACACCATTAGCTAGACTAATTAAGAAGAGAGAAAGGAACCAGATAAGTCAAATCCACAATGAAACAGACAAAATTAAAACAGACAGCAGTTGGTGTAATGGCTATGCTGCTGGACTCCCATGTAGTCGACAGTCATTTCAGCTTTAATAAGCATTCACTTCATAAATAACAAATGAATGCCACAATATTCTACCTCCTCACTTTCCTAAATATTCTGTAAACTTTTCTTTCAATACTGAATCATTGTATAATATTCCTGAAAGCATTCTACATGGCTATTAAACCCAGCCATGGAGTACCAACAAGGCACTTAGTCCTGCTGAGGCAAGGACAACAACAATAGCTGTGAACAATAGCTGTGCACATGCAGGCAACGACAGCTAGGTCACATAGATGCCTGGAGGGTGGCAGGTGAAAAGGCCTTTTTCCTTTTGAAGTTTCTTTCTTTCACGAAAGAAACCACTAGAGAGTGTAAGAGAGAGAAAATGAGAGCAATAGTTATCCTCAATGGAATCTCATGTCACAATCATCTCCCCAACCAGGCAGGACCTCATGTGTCCCTAGCATGTGAAACTTGTCGCAGGATCTGAATCCCAGTCTTACATAAGGCTTCCACTATGGCAGAGTGCCCTGTTAATACTGTGTGACTATGGTTAAGCTGTACAACATTTTTGACTGTAAGATACATTCCAATTTCAGAGAGTTCAGAGTTTGCTTTTTGTTTTTCTTGTTGTTTTTGAGAGTTTTTTGCTATAGGGTGCGTGTGCTCACCAAGAAGGCAGAGAGAGACAGAGACAGAAAGTGAGAAATCACCCCCCCCGGGGGGGGGATGGCCACACAGCAATCCCTTCTCCTCCATTCTCCTCTTGGGATCTTGGGCATGCACACACATGTGCCTGGTGTGAGTTTAAGACACCGGGTCTGGGACTCAAACCGCAGTTGAATACATGAGTCCAGTGACATAGCCATCACACCAACTGCTGGTCCCCAGAGTTGTTAAAATGTGAAAAAAAGTGCATCTTTAAATCAATACAAAATACAAAGTAACTTATTCTTGTAGTTTCTTACAATTTCCCTTTTTCTGCTTCCTGCTTTGTTCTCAACTTGAAGAAACTTCTTTCAGGAGCTGATTAAACCTAATGTCTGCTTTGCTTCTCTGGAGATTCATCTCTACTCCATCCAGATCCACCTGAAGACCATTTGAGATGTCAGGGAAGCTCTGACCCCATGACCTTATTAAGGCTTATATTTTTGGGGGTGTGGTTTGTCTATCCATTGCCCTTCTAGGTAGCTACTCATCCATCCTCTTCCTCAGAGGCCATGAGCTACAATGCCTCCTGGATACATTTATGGCATGGTCATGCCTTCTATGAGTTTGCAAATCAAGTGCCATGCTGGAACGCTTGGCAGTCATGTCTTGAGCCTAGGGTCTGGAGTGGTGGTTAGGGTGCTAGGCTCCCACATGACTAACTGTGATTCTAGTCCTGGGCCTGGGCTTGAATTTCATGCCAAGCATGTGTGCATGCAAGTCCAAAAATGCAAGAGGAGAATGGATGAAAAAGGATCGTGGCATAGCCATCTCCCCTGGGGGGCAATTTCTCACTTTCCCTCTCACTGTCTCTATATCTCTTTCCAGTGAGCTCACATACTCTACGGTAAAACTTTTAAGGAAAAAACCGTTTTGAGCCTAAAACAAAATACTTCGAAAATAGGTACATGGAGGCTTCTCAAGCAGACTCCATCTCCATCTGCAGCCTCCTGCCCAATCAGGAAATCTGAGGCAGGTCTGAACCTCAGTCCCAGCCCCAGTTCCTAACTTTAGAGCTTAGTCCCCTCCTCTGAGCTAGAAGGACAGAGCAGTTGCAGTCTTCTCAAGCAGACTCCCACTTCATCTGCAGGCCCCTTCCCAGTCAAGGAATCTGGGACAGGTCTGAACTTCAGCCCCAGGCCCAGCCCTAGCCTCAACTCCAAAGTTCAGAGCCCACCCTCCTCCTTTGAACTAGGACAGGGCAGCTGCAAGCTTCACAAGCAGACTACATATCCATTTGTAGCCCTTTAACCAATCAGAAAATCTGGGACAGAGCTGAACTTCAGTCCCAGTCGCAGGCCCAGCTCCAAACTTTGGAGTCCACCCTCTCCTCTGAACTAGATGGTATGAGTTTCTTTACTTCCTTTCTTTTGCTAATTCTTTACTTCTCTTCCTTCACTTAGGACAGGGAAGTTACAGGCTTCTCAGACTCCATGTCCATCATCTGTAGCCTCCTGCTGATTTATATTTTTCTTCCTATTTCATTTTTTCTCTTTCTTCCACCTACATTATCATTTTTTCCTCAACCTCCACCTCCTAGAGGGACTAGATAGGTCTATATTTATAGTTTTCAAACATCTAAACATTATGAAGATCAGAGAAATCCCCACCCCACCCCTACTGAAATACCAGCAAAAGGGAGAAATTCCTCTTCAGAAACCTAAACAGAAAACTCCTCCTGTGGGGACCACCTTGCTAATCACAGCAGAAGAGAGGCATTGACACAGAAGCAATAAGAGAGGCATTGACACAGAAGCAATTCACAGCAAAAGGGAAGACAATGCGTTCACAGGTGCATAGACATTCTCCAAAGAGTTATCCAAAAGTAAGTACACCAACAAATGACTGAAAATCACATAAGGGCTTCAGGTATGAGAAAACCAGAAAATACATCTCTATCAAGAGAACACAGTTACTCATCTACAACTTTTGGAAAAAAAAACAGAAGTTACTGAAATATCATTATTGAGAACATTCATGGTGACAAAACTCTATGATATGAAACTGAAAAAAGACAATGATGAGGAATTCCTCCATGATTTGAAAGAAGAAATGTACACCATAAAAAAATAATCAAATGGAACTGTTAGAGATTAAGACTGTTATACAGAAAATCAAAACATCTCTTGAAAGTATTAAAAGCAGATTAGACCATTGCAGAAAACCTAATCTAGGAGCTAGAAGACAAAATATACAACCTAGAAAAATATCACCAAAAACACTGAAAAATTAATCCCCCCAAATGAGGGCAATATGTGATAAATACTGGATACCATTAAACACCCAAAAATCTGAATAACTGGTATCCCAGAAGGTGAAGAAACTAATAATGACACTGATATTCTATTCCATGAAATCCTGAAAGAAAACTTTCCAAGTCTGGAGAAGCACTCAAACATCCAGACTACAAAAATACAAAAGACCCTAAATAGAATCAACCCAAGAAGATCCTCTCCATAGCACGTCATTACCAGACTGGCCAAAATCACAGACAAAGACAGATATTAAAATTGGCAAGAGAGAAATGTCAAGTTACTTACTAAGGTTATCCCATCAGGCTAATAATATCTGCTTTCTCACAGGAAACAACACAAGCAAGGAAAGAATGGGAAGATATATTCAAAGTGTTAAGAGAGAAGCAATTTCAACCAAGACTACTATACCTGGTAAGATTATCCTTCATATGGGAAGAAAAGATAAAAACCTCAGATAAACGAAACCTGAAAGAATTTACCAACACCAGACCAGCTCTTCAATAAATTCTGTAGAGTACTATGCCATGAAAACTAAAAGGAGACAGAAGAGAATAAAAAAACAACCAAGGAAATGGTCCACTTAATGGTAGGGACAAGTCCAGAAACATTGATAATAATGTAGAATATTAATGGATTAAATTCTCCAATCAAGAGGCTCAGATTGGCTGAATGGATTAAAAAAAAAAAACAGAAACTCTCTGTCGCCTACAAGAAATGCACCTCATAAATAAAGGCATATACTGAAAGTGAAGGACTGGAAAAATCTATTTCATTCAAACCAAAATCAAAAAAGAGCTGGAGTCATGATACTAATTTCAGACAAAAGAGACTTTAAAGCAAAAACTATAAGAGACAAAGGAATTATATAGTAGTAAAAGGTCTAATTGGTCAAAAGGATATAAAGCTTATAAATATCTGTGCACCCAACTCAGGAAACACCCAAATGCTTGAAGGAAAGACTGCTAGATCTTAAAGGAGAGATAGATTGCAACACACTCATTAGTGGAGATCTCAATACCCCACTATCTCCTTTAAACAGATCATCTAGACAAAAAAAAAAAAAAAAAGCAAAGAGATACAGGATCTAAATGATACCATAAATCAAATGGACTTGACAGACATCTATAGAACTTTACACCCCAAAATTATGACATATACTTTTCTCACACCCTCACACGAAACTTTAAGATTGACCACATGATAGGGCACAAAACAAGCATCTACAGTTTCAAAGAGATGGAAACTATATCCAGCATCTTCTCCTACCATGATGGAATTAAACTTCATATTAATTTTGGAAAAAAAAATACACAATTGTTTGGAAACTAAATAACCTACTCCTGAATGACCTCACAACTACGAAGAAATTAAGACTGAAATCAAAACATTTATGAAAATCAATGATAATGAGTACACGGGTTCCCATGATCTATGAGACACAGGAAAAGCAGTCCTCGGAGGAAAGTTCATAGCAATTGGTGCACATAAGAAAAAGATGGAAAGATGGCAAGTGGACAACCTAACATCATGCCTCAGAGACCTGGAAAACAAACAAACAAAAAAAATCCAGTAAATGCCATGAGAAAAGAAATAATAAAGTTCATGCAGAAATAAACAAAATGTAAAATAAATTATCTATACAGAAAATAAAGCAAAAACTGGTTCTTTGAAAAGATCAACAAAATTGACACACCCTTAGCAAGACTAATTAAGAAGAGATGAAGGAGCCAGATAAATCAAATTTGCAATGAAAGAGGAAATATTACAATAGACATAATAGATATACAAAATATCATAAGAGGATACTATTAACGACTATATGGCAAAAAACAAGAAAACTTGGATATGATGTGCAAATTTCTGGACATACATAATTTACCAAGATTGAATCAAGAGGACATAGAAAACCTGAATAGACACATAACAGGCAATGAGATTGAATCAGTAATAAATGACCTCCCAACAAAGAAAAGCCCTGGTCCTGATGGCCTCACTTCAGAATTCTACAAAACTTTTAAAGAAGAGTTAACCACTATTCTAGTCATTATTTTAAAGATCCAAAAAGGAAGGAACTCTCCCAAATTCATTTTATGACAGCTCCATCACCCTCATTCCCAAAACAGACAAAGATATGACAAGGAAGGAAAATTGCAGACCAATAGCTCTGATGAAAATAGATACAAAAATTCTCAACAAGATACTTGCAAATCATATCCAACAACATGTATAAAAGATTACATACCACGAACAGGTAGGCTTTATTCCAGGGAAGCAAGGGTGGTTTAGCATATGCAAAACCACAAACGTAATACACCATATTAACAGACAGAAAGATTAAAAACCATATGATCTTATCAATCAATGCAGAAAAAGTTTGATAAAATACATCTTTTCATGATTAAGACTCTCAGCTAAATCAGCTTAGAAGGGTCATTCCTCAACACAATAAAAGCTATGTAAAGAGACCAACAGTTAGCGTAATGGCTATGTCGCGGGACTCCCATGTAGTCAACCGCAGTTCGAGTCCCAGATCCGGTGGCTTAAACTCATGCCGGGCGCATGTATGTGCATGCCCAAGATCCCGAGAGGAGAATGGAGGAAAGGGGATTGTGGTGTGGCCATCCCCTCTCAGGGGTGATTTCTCACTTTCTGTCTCTCTGTCTCTCTCTGTCTTTCTGGCGAGAACATGTGCCCAATAAGAAAAAACCTCTACAAAAAAAGAAATTAAAAAAAAAGGCTATGTAAAAACTGCTGAATGGGTAGCTTTTCCACTAAAAACTGACATAAGATAAGGCTCCCCACTTTTTCCACTCTATTTCAATATAGTAGTGGAAGTTCTAGCCAATATAGTCAGAAAAGAAAATGAAAAATAAAGGCATT